>NC_141756.1:15726333-16037166 GCF_982258835.1 Parasteatoda tepidariorum | reverse complement strand
ATTTCTATATATTTGTCTAATCCCTGTATATGCTATTGCTTGAGGAAGTCAAACTCTGGTACAAAAGTATATGGATTGGTATGAAACTATACGGAACCATAGCAGTACTTTTGTCTAAAATTTCTGCAGTCATTTTAGAAAAGATCAAATAAGTCCAAATAATTACTTCGTAACTAAGTTTTTATTTCCATAAAAATAAAAAATTATTCTAAATAAATACTTAACGTACAGCAAAATTTTAACACCACTTAAATTATTACTTAAGACAACAGAATGAATAATTTACAAAATGCCAATCTACAGAAAAATACCTAAATATATTGTGCCACATAAGAGAAATATATATAGAGAGAGATAATTTTTAATTTAAATAAAAACATCAACAACAAAAAAAGAAGCTGGTCATGTGGCAGAAAGTTCAGCACACAAATTGACATATTTACAGATTTCTTGATTCCTTAAAAAAAAAGTTTTCAGAAGTACTCACACTAGAAAGGTAATCTGATTCAAAATCAGGTTGCTCAAATAAATTCTTTCATCAATTACCTCCTTTTTAGCTAACTAAGAAGAAATGAAAAAAATATAAAATTAACAAACATTTAGGAAAGAAAGAGAATAAATTATGTTTACAAATATTAAAAAAATTAAGAGATAAATTTGTTACATTGCATTACATGCAAATTTCACATAGGAAATATGGAAATGCTTATTAGATGATGTTAATAATAATAAAAATTATGTATAAAAATAAAATTAAAATTTTAATCAATCTTTTTCTACACCAGAACAAACACTTTTTAATCAGAAGCTATAACCTGAAAGACACAGAAAGATGATCATCAGAGTAACAAAAAACATAATTGACTTAATAAATATATATATATTTAAGTTAAAAATTTTTAACTGAAGAGTTTTAATCGCTAAGTGACGTTAGTAAATCTATAAGTACATTTGCAACAAAACAAATTCATTACTATAAATGATTTTACACTATTTACATCATAAAGAGATTGTATTGTAGTATATATATAGTAAACATGTGAGAAATAATATAACAATGAAAATGTAATTTAGTGAGGAATTTTTTATTGAATTCCAAGAAGGAAAAAAAAAAAAACTATTAAAATTTTAACAAGTTAGTCTTCCTTAACATTTCTCTAAGGCTTTCTGCTCTCCTGCTGGTTTTCAAAATGACTATTATATAGAAAAACCTAAACATTTTTTCTACAGTAATTTTTCAAAAAAATCCTTTCATTTTTAATTATCACAAAAAAATAAAACTCAATATTTTTTTTTATATTAACGCATAACTAAAATTTCGAACTTAATCTATTATCACTATTTAGAGCATAGGTTCTCAACGTGGACACCATGGGCATTCTAGGAAGGCGTTAAAATTTTCTATAGGCTGTGCAAAAACTTAAACAACTACCATATACAAAAATAATGAATGTTAAACAATATTTTTCCAATAATCGCTTGTTAAAAAAAAAATTAAGGAGTTCTCAGAAAAAGTGGGAGGGGAGGTAAAGGCTGATGGGGGAATATTTCCACATCATGATCTGTGGGGCAAACTACAATCGCCAAAGTGCCAGATAGATTTTAAACATGCAAATTTTTTTAAAAAAACATGCAGATGTTTGCACGGGGATACCTACACGATACTTTTCGAATTGGTCCCATTCTGTGATGGTTTTTTTAGTTTCTCGCGGAAGTTTCTAAGACTTGGCGTTTATTCTGCCACAGATCACGATACGGAAAACTATGACCTAGAGGAACCTGTATTTATTTCAGTTCAGACTATCACCCAAATTTCAGGATTTAGCCCTCAAAAATTTATAATTTTTGCAGTGGATATATTAAGTAGGTAAACAAATAAAGTGAATTTCGTTAAATAAACAATAAAACGTAAGCATTATTGGGGAATTTAAAAATTATCATAATTAGGAGATATGATTACCAAGTGTTGTAATTATTATAAAAATTACTTTGCAGCGGATAAATGATTGGAATTAAAAGAATAAATACATGAAATCATTATTATATAATTTATCTGATAATAAAATAGTAACTAAAAACCATTTACATGCAGCGTAATATTTAAATGGATCTCACATAAAATTAACAATTTAATTTTTACCGTCTATAAAAATAAAACATATGTTGCAGTGTAACTTATTCATATCCTTATCTAAATATAAACACTTAAAATGCCAAATACTTGTTGATCCCAATAACTTAAATCAAAGATTTAAAAAACACAATAACTCATAAAAAATAGAATTAAAAAAAATAAATAAATAAAAAACTTAAATTACACATTCATTGAAAAGCCACAGAAAAGCTAACAAACCAGTACAACCAAATAAAACTTTCTCGAAGAACTTTAAGTTAAGCTCTTCTTAATAAACACGTAATATTTATTAAGGAAATCAATAAATAATTAATTACGTCAAATAAGAATTTACTTCCGGAAAATAGCCGTAGCCATATTAATAAAAATGACATCCTTCAATCAAATATAAACACAGATCGCAAAGTCACAGTTACATGACGTAACGCCTTAAAAAATTAAAACAATTTTAAAGGCTTCGCCTAAGGAAGTGTTTTACTAATACGACTAAGTAACCTAAAAGAAGGATTCTTCCACATTTGGGCAGCCGAATTTGCACCACGCAATCCCATCTTCTCTTGACGTGCGATTGCATGTGTAAAAATATACAGTGAGAATGCTCCATAACTTAGGCTAAACTCATGAAAACAACTATGTCAATAGTAAATAAATTAAGTGCCATTCATGGAACAGAAGCAAAACTTCATTAAAAGCTAGAAATGTATGTCATCATTGAAATGCCTTAAATGGAATTATGCTTACAATAAATTTTAAGTTTAATGCTTGCTGTTGTTGTTGTTGTTGTTAATTTACGTCGCACTAGAGCTGCACAATGGGCTATTGGCGACGGTCTGGGAAACATCCCGGAGGATGATCCGAAGACATGCCATCACAATTTTGATCCTCTGCGGAGGGGATGGCACCCCCGCTTCGGTAGCCCGACGACCTGCGCGCGAAGTCGAGCACTTTACGGTAGCACAGTTTAACGAGGACCAATACCGCACACCCTCGGTCCCTACGCAGACTGATCCAAGGTTTAATGCTTGCATTGCATAGATAGGCTAAGGGAAGGTAGGGCAGGACGTATTCTATGAACGTATAATACTTTCGTTTACTCAAAAATATATTTTAAAACAAGAGATTAATTATTGTTTTATTATTTAAGAAAAGAAAATTGTATGAAGTACCTGATCCTGCCCTTGGAATTGCGAAGAGCAGGATGATATAGACTTAAAAAAATATAAACTCAGCTAGCAAAGATAATACTTAGTAGATAAGATATTATCAACGCGTAGAAAGTAGTAGTACAGTGCGCAAAATGAAAAACGGACTACCCTGAATATCTTTTTATCTAATGATCGGATCTTCACGTTCTAGAACTCAATCTTAAAGGTTCAAGGGGGTGACCTCAAATATGCTAATTAATTAGTGCAGACGATATTTTAAGTTACGATCTCAGACAGAAAAACATACTTTATCTAAATTAATGTAATTTTTTTTCAACTTATTGGAATTTTTGAACCTGTAAAATAAAAGGAGTACCTGCAGTCTGGGAAATAAGATCCCAATATTTTAGTCAGAAAAGCGGTCTTCTGAATTTCGATGGTCTTATAAATTTCGAGACGTCACAGCTTGAAATATTAATTGCAACAATAAATCGTTTTAAACGTATGAACGAAAATTTGTGGCTGACCTAATAAACTAATAAAACTGAACAAATTTCTGTTCCATTGTCCTATGTTATAAAAATTCAATGAAACGGTTTGGTTTTTTAAGCATTAATTTACATTTAGTTTTTATTTCACATCGTATTATGTAGTTCATAAAACTATTAAATCTGAAAAAAAAAATTTGCCTTTTCATGACCTCGTTGGTGAGTGGTAAATAAAATGTAATGCATTAATAGTTCAACTATGTATAGTAGCAGGAACTGAAAGCAATTATATTATGCCAAATACAAACGCTGTTTTGTTATTTGAGAGATTTAGCACATTAACGAAGCGTCCCACTCGTTTCACGTACTTATGTTCTGACAAGAGAAGTTGCTAAAAAAAATTTGTTCAGAATTTGCTCGATGCATACGTATGTGAAGGTGTGGGAGGCTACTTTAATGTGTTAAATTTTCTGTAACTAAACCAAGTGGCTTTCCACCCTTCCGGCGATTTGTCTATCTCAAACGAAATTAGCATCAGCAAATCAAATAAAAATGCACAACTGAAATATTTTCAAATGGTGTCAGGGCAGACGAAAGAGGCGAGCTGTCACCTGGTGCGCCAGGTAAGGGGGGTGCAAAATGATCCAGATTTGATGTTCTGTAAATTATTTATTTCCTCTTTTTTTAAAGTATTGTTTGCTTTAAAGATATATTTATAGGTTATTTTTTATTATATTCTTAGGTTAACTTTTTTATGAAGTTCTCTCAGTAAAAGCTTTACTAAAGATGGAATGCAGCAGAAAAACCACTTGTTTGACATCGAATAGAATGAGTGTCGTATTTTCTAGCGAGGATCTTTTCTGTAGAGATTTATGATTCAGGAAACCATCCAACAAACAAGTCAGTATTTTCAAAAAATGAATGCAAGAGAAAAACAGAGAGAGGAGTGACCTTGGAGAATGAACATCAGCTGAAATTTTATGTCAATTAAGCCTGCGTGTCAAACGTACTCCTAATATTATGTCAATTTGCTGATACAAATCTGCTGAATATTTTATGTAGAAAATACTTCTACTTCGTCTCAAAATGTAATTTAAATTTAAGTTTTTCATCCAAATCTCGGTGGATTTTCTTAAAGTATCAGCGTTTATTTAGAAACAAGACCAAAAGTTTCATTTCCAAGATGATTAGATAGTTACCAAGATCTTAGTAAATTTTAAGTTAACAACAAGAAACTTATATACACTTTTACAATATTTAACATATTTTGTTCTTTGTATTTAAAATAATTGTTAAGAGATTTTTCTGGAACTACGAAAGTAAGACTTTTTTTCCTCTAAAAATAGTTGCTGTTTAGCGGGCTCGATAACTTTTTTATTTATTCGATTTAAGCATTTATTATTGTTGTATTTAGCGTTGCACGTAGGTTTTTATTTATTTATTTATTTTTATATATAGTATTATTTACCAATATTAATTTGAGTTGAGAATATCTAATCTTTCCCAAAAGTTATTTGATAGAAATAATCATTTAATATTATTATGACGGCTGTCCGTTCTTTTAATAATGTGTTTTATACGATTACTAATAATGATTTTAATAATGATTCGTACTTTAGCGGCTATATTTAAGATATATTTCATAAACAATTTATTACTATTACGTTTGTCGCTCAATCATGAAAACAATCGTCATGAACAATTTTAGATACAGCGAGTGAATAAAGTAAAAATGAGAAATGAAGGAATACCAATCAATGGATCAGTTAATAGGTGAATTAATACAAGCCAGCGATAAATATCAGTGAATTTCTTTGTGGACTAATCATTAAAGGACATTCTAGTGCAGTGTTTCCCAAACTTATGACTTTTGTGTACCCTTTCTAAATTTTTCGTAACGCTGTGTACCACTAATAAACAAATGAATGTATTTTTCACAAAAAAAAGAAAAATTGCACAAAAGTTAAAAATCACAGCTGGCCGTTGACACCACTAATTATTAACTGTTAACTCTGCAAAAAATAACCAATAGAAAAATACGTAATCGTAAATTTTCATGGATAGCTCTGTTTCAGAATAAAAAATTTTTAAATTTTCGCTTATTGCAGGATATTTCACATAAGAACGCGTACCCCCGCTAAACTGATCCAGTACCACTGGGGGTACGCGTACCACACTTTGGGAAACACTGTTCTGGTGAATAGTCGGATTGAATAAATGAGTTTTTAAATGTATAAATATATTTATAATTCTATGAATTGTTTTACAGCTATCGACAACAAAATTTTTCATTTTTAAAATAAATTTTAACAAAATAACGACACATTGAATGCAAATTGCAACAATAATGTGTATCGAAAATCGCAAAAACAACTGGCTTTGAAGAGTCAGTAAAATCGTTAGCAACTGCTAAAACACACACACACAAAAAAAAAAGTAGATTTTAATATTTATGCCTATAAATTGGAAGGTAATGAACGATAATGCTCATTTATAAATATTACCGATATTAAATATTAATTCTAGAATACTTGAGGTGATATTATCATTAGTTAAACTAACAGTTTTCTTTTTTAAACTTGAATACATTCATTGAAATTTATCTTGTTCGCATGTTTCCCAAATCAATAATTAAATTGATATAGATTTCATAATTCTCTGATAGAAACAATGTATATTAAAAAAGCATTTCTCTACAGCGTTATGATTACACTAGCTAGACAATTCAAGGATTTAAAAAAAAAAAATCCTATAGTCCGAAATTGAGCTGTTTTCAGTATCGCCCGGGGCGTGTTAACGTCTTCCGCTGGCACTGATGATGTATTCAATGATATCATACTCAATTCTTAATCTTACCTCTCATCCCCCACTGGACAATAAGAAAATCTGTAACAGAAACATAACGTATATATTTTCATCGCAGATTTATATAAAATATAATTTGGTAAATCATCCAATAATTCAGAATTGCTCGTACAAATGATACACAAAGCAAATCGCTTTTAAAATAAAGTATACCTACTCCACAAAATGGTAAATTAAATACTGTTATTCAACATACAAATTAAGAGATAGAGGATGAAAACTAAATACGGTGGTCGCAAAACGACTTTGTTAGGGGGGAAACCAAGGCCGGATTAACCATTAAGCACACTAAGCACGTGCTTAGGGCACCAGAGGATAGGGGGCACCACAAAGTCTAACTAAATGTTCGCAATTCATAATTTTTTTCTTCGAAACACTTATAAATTTATTATTTTGAGCTTCCATTTTAATAGTAGATAACAAGCATTTCTAAGTACGAAATTTTACATAACAAAAGAAAAAAAAAGAAAGATGTTATGTATCAAAGATTTTTGGTCTTATAATGAAATTAGGTAGTGAATTTCTATGCGATAAAAGCTTTATTTATTTGTCCATTACAATGATTCTATAATATACTGCTACGATTCATGTTTACAAAATATTTTTCGTTAATACTTCCACAATTTGATTTTTTATGTAAAAAAATTTGATTTACAAAATGTTGATACAATGATTTGATGATGCAAAAAATGTGATTTTTGATGTGAAAGAAAACTGTGTTATGCATGTGTTTGTTTTTATGCGCTGCACATTTTTTAAAAATATTTGCTTATACTATGTTTTTAATTATATTTTCATTGCAACTGGAAAAAGAAATTATCCAATTACGTAAAGGTTGTGTTGCAAAAATTTATTTCAAAATTTTACGTCAAATAATTTTTTTTTATTCACTAAATTAAGAAAAAGGAGCTGAGTAAGTATCATTTTTCGAAATTTCTTTGAGGAGGAGAGGTTAAATTTGAGAAAATATGACCACACACTTCGTATCACTTATGATTTTTTTTATCTATATATATCGAATATTGAAATTAGATTTTAAGATTTAAAATATATACTATGTAATATGAATGCAAGCAGCTAGTCTTTTAATAAGGAAAGAATTACAAGTTCCTTAGTCCTTAGAGTCTTGTATAAATAAAAATAATATAAAAGTTGAGCACAAAAGATGCGTAAATTCACAATGTGAACCGGATGTTCGTTGACTGTGAAAAATTCGTTAAAAAGAGTACCCATTTAAACTGATTTAATTTTAAAAGCAAATGTAAGAAATAGGTAGCAATAAAATCAAATTTTCAATCATTGAATTGGATTTAGTGCAAGTAAACTATATTTTGTACATCTTATAACGAAATTTGTATAATTATAATTAGGAACTAAGAAAAGTACCAAAAATTTCAAATTAAAAATAAATAGAAAATTTAGGAAAGATATTTTTATTAATTGAATTTAAATTTAATAACTAATAAAGGAAATCCTTAATGATAATGATTAAAGTTTGAGCCAATCAAAATTATTATTGAGAATATATATATATATATATGTATATAATTTCCTCAACTTTTATTAAGATAATTTGAACATGTGAATATTTTGAAAATATAATATTATTTCTGTCACTAAAAATAAATTTAATAGTTGTGCTTAATTTTTACTTGTAGCTCGTATGTATATCAAATTGAAATAAATAAATAATTAATTCATGTATTTCCATTGTCCATTTAACTTTTTCTTAAAATAAAAATTGGTCATTCTATATAAACGAGTGGGGAAAATATTGTTGTTCCTGTTATTTTATTATAAGCACCAGACTGCTGGGAAACGTGGTCCAATTTAACCTGAGCTTGCTTTCTGCGTGTAACTAACAATCCCGCCGTATAACAACAAAAGATGTATATTGCCAGAATTCGATTACATGAATTCAGAGGCTCCTCGAAAGGACCACCGTGATTGTCGCCAACATATGTGTTAGAATACAAAGCTAAATTTTCTGAGAAGTACCACTTTAAGGTCAAGACAAGTGCAACCAATTGATTTACCACAGACAGAGCACATCCTTTCATCTCAGATATCTTTAAGGCTGAGGGCTAGCTGTTTTTGCTTTCCTCGGTGAAATAGATATCCCACAATTACAAATTGATAATTTGTAAGCTACAAATCGTTTGCGGTCGCCCCCTTTTACATGGTGGACGCTAGAAAAAGGGGGTTTGAACGGCGAGAGGACCACTCGTCTGGTCAGCAGATGGGGAGATAAGGAGTGACAGATTTAAATGACCCCGTCCGAGGAGGTTGTCGAGGCCCCTGGTCGGCTGTGGTCAATGGCACGTGGCATCTGGTTGATATCCATGTCTAATGAGGGAGGGCTTTCCTTCAACTTTGCGAGGTAGTTCTCTCCGTAAGCATCCTATAGGTGACTCATTCCCCCTTCCTTTTTTTTTTTTAGAGAAAAGGGTCCATATCTCAGAAAATTCAAATTGCTGTCCTTTCGAGGGGGGGGGGGTAGAGATACAAATAAATTGTGACTTAAGATTGAAGAAAGTGGGAGGTCAAGAAAAAGAAAAGTTTCTTGATTGACATAATTTTAAACCAATAACATTATTTAAGCTACAATCAGTAACTGATTTCCCGTATTTACACACCCCCGTATATACACACAAATTAAACATTTTGGTAAACACTTTACACCTTAGCTTACAGTATTTTGTTTCAACTTGGTTCGTGTTTAGATTATTTTACTTTTTTCGCATTGTTTACTTTTAATTTAACTCTATCGAATATTTTACTATTTGATTTGTGTGACTATTTTAAAAGAAAAGTTTCGGGAAACGGTCATATAAAGAGGAACAAGACTCGAGCAGAAATTTTAGATTTGACGTAGGTAACAATTTATTCTATTTAAATCGGTTCATCCTCCTTTTCCCCAATGTTTATTGAAAATGAAAATGTTTTTATAAACAATACTTGAGGAATCTTCCATTTCATATGGCAAATAATTTTAATTATTAAAATTTGAACAGATTTTTAAAGGCAGATTAATGAAATATAAGTTTAATTTTGTTCAAACGAAATCACTAATTTGTTTTTAAAAAAAGCAAAAGTCAGGTGTTTGATAAATAGCCTTGTTAAAATGGTTAACTTTGATGTACCTCCACTTAGAAAATATTTATTTTCAAAATTTTTCTTTTATCATCTTTGCCTGTACCGAAATTTTAAATTCAAAAGTTCTTTTTCTTCTTTTTGTGTTAAAATGTGTACTAAGATCTAGTAGAAGGTATTTCAAAGTTGGTTATTTTAACATATAGTGTATCATTTAACATTTAATGCATCATATGTAAAATAACTAGCAATCGTTTCTTAAAAACTTTTAAGTTTATTTGCAATTCGTAATTAAGTTTCATAATTTTAATATTTAAAATAGTTAATATTTCAATAGGCTATTGAAATTATAGTATCGATAATTTATCCTTATTTTAACAAAGTCATTTCTTGTAAATAAAAATTATAAGCAACAGATAAAACTATTCTTTATGACTCTAAAAATTTTTATGAAATTTTTACAGAAATATAAGAAGAAAAATAAATTTCATGAAAGGAAAAAAAATGGTAAAATGCTACGTGAATGCACAAAAAAAGTTTATTGAACCAAAACATTATTCTAAATTATTGCTTTTGAAAGCATGTTGTAATAGTGTAAAGCTTATATTGCTTCAGATTGTAGCTAAACCCTTCAAAAATTTCATCAATAATTATTATTCATCCATCAACATTGATTATGTCTGAATCAATATAAGTGAAGAGTTTAATTTTTCTAAACCATTATTACATTTTAATAATAAAAAATTAATTGAACTTAAATGTAAAAATAAAATTAAAATTAGGTATTAAAAATTATATAATTTTTTGCACGTAATATTTGCTCCGAATTGAAAAATGTTTGCACCTAATGATGAAATTCATTTACCTAAAAATAATTCCCTGTCAAAAATAGTTTTTTTTAAAAATTATTTGTTATTAATAGTCGGAACAATTTTAAATTTAAAAATATACAAATTTTTATATAATTTTAAAGAATATTAATTTAAATGGTAAAATACAAAATTTGAACGAAATCTGTCGAATAGTTCTTGAGAAATTAAATGTTCAATATATAACTTTTTTGAAATTGAATAATTTAACTGTATTTGACTGATTTAGTACACATTAAATTTTGTATTTTGTCATTTAAAATAACATTTGTTAAATTTTCAATTTAAAGCTCTTTCGACTATTCTCTTAATAAATAAAATATAAAATAATTAATACTTTTTAAAAAGTATTTTTGACACAGAACTATTTTTAGGTAAATAAATTTTATTATTGGGTGCTAAATTTTTTAGTTCGTTTAAAAAATTCTCGAAATAGAGCTATTTATTTCGAGACTCAAGAAATTCGAATCAATTGAAAAAAAAGGTATGCTTTTTTTAGAAAAAGTACGTGTCTGATTTTCTAATTTAAAGTATTTTGAGTCTTAGTATATAAAGATTAAAACTTTTCATCATAAGTTACTCAGAGAGTTTGCTTTTTTGCACATTGTACATATACACAAACAGAAGTTATTTATTTTTTTATTAATTGAAAAGTTTTCAATTGATTACATTATTTAAATTTTTTTGTTTTAATTTGACTAAATATTTTTTTTTTAAAAGTTTTGATTTTATATTTTGAATTAACACTTGACTTAATAGTAGATATATTTTTAATTGTTAGAGGGGGCACCAAAATATTTTCAGTGCTTAGGGCCTCAAGAGGTCTTAATCCGGCCCTGGGGGAAACACATGTAAGCTGGTATCTTGAAGAGGCATATCGGAGGATCTCATAGCGCTGATTGTCATCACTTCCGCAGCAGATCTGGCATCTGCATGCAGGAATCTTTTTTACGTCGTTCTAGACTGTGCAATATCGTTAACTCTTGTCATAATTCACCAAATAAATTCTTTTGCTGTCAGCAAATTTGTAGTACCTTTTGTAGTTGTTTTTTAGCGTGACATGACATTTTTCAAACTTTTCATCCTCTCAGCGTGGTTTACTACTTAACGTTCTCTGTTCATTATCTTGACGGCCCTTATATCACTCCTCTGAATGTGTCAAAAAAAATTTTTATAATATCCTGTATAACACTAATGTTTTGAAGAAAGAGAAAACTTTGATTTTCAAAGTTTGTTGATGAAAGTAATTAGCGAAATGATGCTACTTCTATAAACTAATGTTTGGATAATCCGAAATAGGGCCGGTTTCCGATTACTTCGGATAATCGAGGCGTCATACGGTACTTGGAAAAATTATCTCATAAAATTCGTCCTTGAAAACATAATACTAAATTTAATCTTTTACCAAAAAGGTAATGAAATAAAATGAGTATATTGAAATATTTAAAAAAAATATATTTTTTTATGAACTCTACCAGTTTATTTAAATTCGATTCGATCGAAATCTCGATTGCCTACAATATGTTTAATTCAAGAATCAATTGTTTTACCTAGTACGGGTGAGAAGCATTTGATACGGGACTTTACAAATTCTGCAACAAATATAATTCTACGGATATATAATTCTACAAATATATAATTCTGCAACAATAAATTCAATAACAAATTCTACTTGACTTTGAAATGACAGAAAACGATTGAAGTGTTAATTTTCATCAGACTATAGATATATGACAGCAGGCCCGGCATCAGGGATACTAATATGAAATGTGATTGGGTAGAAAGGGGCTGGTAAAAAAATAAAAGATATATTGAATTATATAAAAATCTTTAACTGGTGTCAAGGATTTTATAATACAATGACATTATTTTGCTTATGGCATTTTTTGTTACTAAGATCTTAATTGCGGTTTAAAAAACTTTCTGAGGGGAACTAAAAGAAAGTTTAAAGATTTTTTATTGATTGCTGTTCGCAATATGAATAGAATATTTGTTTGTGGTGCTGGAAAACGAAAATTAGATCAGGAAAATAAGAAAAAATAAATAAATAAGTAAATAAAATTAACTTCCAAAAAATTTGCTTTTTCTTTTTTTGAAATGCAATCATGGAAATAACTCCGATTATTGAAATAATTACTAGTAAAATTCCCTATAAATAATATCTCGTTATAGGTAAATTACTTTTTTAATATAAGTTATTATTACTGCAATAATTTAAAGGCGATGCAAATAGTTGTAACAAAATATATAAAAATCAAAACATTCCCGCTACAGCCTCTGCGAGGGAATGCTTTGTCCCTGTGGGAATGCCCTATCCCACAACAATTGTTGTGGGACAGGGGAGTCATGGAGGATAAGGCTCCACAATCTCGTGATCAACGGCATGGTTGCGGCTGTGTGGTCAGCGTAACGCACAGGCCGCCTTTACTTCCCAGACATACTAGTACCAATCGATCTGTAGCTTGCTGGGATTCAAGCTGCAATTGGGGATCAAACTCCAATTCTTCAAAACAATATCTATTAATGAAAGTAATGATATAGTAAAAAAGAATTATTAAAACAAGTAAATCTGAGTCACAGTAATACGGAGACGTATCGAAAACAACGACAGTGGCTGTGAAGTAAAAGAAAACTCGTCTTTCGCATTTGGCTGAGAAAATGAAATCTTTGGCGTTCATAAGAATTTCAGAACATAAGGAATTTCAGAAATAAAAGCAGAATTTTATCCATTTTTAATAGAAAATATTAATAATCAGATAGAGGCAAATGAACCACCTCATGTTTGCCTAAAACAATGTTCGAATAGCTTATACTATACTTCCGAATAACTATATACACTTCATGAGGAAGAAGGTATTAGATACCATAATTAATAATCCAATTAAAACTTTTTTTTAGTTTAAAATTCTTCATATTTCTCTCATACAGACAAGTTATTCTATATATAGACCTAAGTTGAAACATTCAATGCAGTCGTTGAAAAACTGTATCATGTTTTATCATAAAGAGGTTGGTGGAAACGCAAAATCAATTTGGTTCACTTTAATAATTTCATAATGCATGTTCAATTGTATGGAAATTGGAAAATACATGTTTGAATATAACTTTGTTTATCCTAATGTATGTGTTACTATTAATGACAGAAATGGGTGGTTGTTGACTTCCTCCGGTGAATATTGGCAATCACATAGTCGCTTTGGTAAATGTCCGAAATGTATACTTGGTCTATTGAAGTGCCGCTGCCCGGTATACATTTACCCGGTATGCCCTGCATCAATGTTTTTTTAAGGTTCAGTGCCACTGCTCAGTATACATTTGCCCGGTATGCCCAACATCGATGTTTTTTAAGATCAAGTGCCACTGCCCAGAATGTATTTAACCAGTACTCCGAACACTGATGTTTGTCTTAATATATCCTCAACAGATATTAAAATGTCGAATAAATATAATAATATCAACGAATAAATTAATATCAAATCGGATATAACAAATATATCAGACATTCACTAACGCGACTATGTGATTGTTGGCATTCACCAGTGAAAGTCGACATTCTCTTGATTTCTGACATTCACAATAACATATACAGCATTTTTCTTAAGACATCTTGTGCTACCCATAACATACAATGAATTGGGAAAATCTTTTTTTCAAAGTTAAATTAAGGACAATGAAAATTTCTCCACTGTTAAGGCATGATTTTTTTTAATGAATAATTTTTCTTTGTAAAAGTTACTACTTCACTTACTTTAACAAATCGTGCGCTTGTTTAAACTTCGACTATATTCATTTCATAAATCACCTTAATATTTATTTATATTTTTTTAAGCATTTTGTGCACGGAGGAATTAGCAAGCCCTTAATTGATTTTAAATTAAATTAATTAAATTTTGGTTATATCTAGTAATGAATTTTTATGATAAATACAGCCCTTCATTACCCATTACCCCCATTCCCCATGACACCTTAATCCAGCCCTGCTAGCTAGTCAAAAAGTAATTGAAATATATATTCCAAAAGTCCACCTTAGTCTAGGTGACTCTGGGGATAGAACACTCGCCTCCCAATGAGGTGAACCGATTTCGAATCCCAGCAGCGCCGGATTAAGCTCAAGGCCATTAAAATTTTCGGGGCCCTTAGATTAAATTTATTTTCTCGTATATTTTTTATTTATTCAAATCTAAAGGTATTTATATATCTTTTCATTTAAGAAAGCAAATTTATAATAAAAATAAATAATACTAAATTAAATTTGACTTTATTTTGTTAAATTAGAACTAAAAAATTAATCGTATTTATTAATGTATGTTTGAAATCGATTTTTTTTTTAAATCATAGTTTTTCTCAATTTTTTAAATTTTAATTTCAACAAAATGTTTTTTAAGGGGGCCTCTAATCATTGGGGGCCCTAGGCCATGGCCTAGTCTGGCCTAATGATTAATCTGGCCCTGAATCCCAGCGATGGCTGGTCGATGCGAATTCGAATTCGGTACCCGGCTTCCACCGAACACAATGTTGACGTAAATCTCTCCAGTGGTAGACGGATTACGGGTAGATATCCCTTGCCATCAAGTTAACCATGGGAAATTTTCGTGGTTTTCCTCTCCATATAACGCAAAATGGGTTAGTTCCATAAGAAAAGTAACGAACGTAAATTTCTCCCAATCCAGTAAATCTCTTGTCTCTGGGAAGGTTTCAAAATTACAAGATAACGGAGTTGAACATTGGCAGTAGTGCGGCAACAGCGGTTATAAAATAAAATAAAAAGTCCACCCTCGCGGACACGAAAATGGTAGAAACAAAAATAGAAAACGTTTAACAGGTATTCATTATTAAACGCATGGAGTAAGATTCACATAAAAACTACTAACATCCGAAAAAGAAATATGTCAAATCTATGTGAATTTGAATAAATTTGGAATTTATATAATGATTTTACGCACGAGGGAAGAAAAGGAAGCCATTAAAGAGCAATTATCTATAAAGTCGTTGGGTAAAAAAATGGTCATAATGCTAAAAATCAACATAAAGGGCAGATCAACTGAGATAATGTCGCCAAGTTTTCAATTGAGCTCCCTTGAAGGAAAAGTGAAGAGAATGTTGACACTTTTTAAACCAAATTTAGAAGATTACAAATGATTAAGTTATGCTTCGTTGATTTGAGTGAAGGTTTAAGCGTTTTAAGAGTATAACTACAACCGGAAGAAGATCTTATGAGCTAGGTGGAGCTTTTCGAAACTTTTGTCTTAATTTTTCGGAAATATATGGATGGAAAGGAAGTATTTTCTCATTTCCGATGTCGTTTAGAGTATTTAATATGTGAAAGATCTTAAAATTACATCAGTTGACGTTTAGTTATTGTTGTGTTAGTTGCAAGTTCCCCAGGTATGTAACTTGAAACGAAGTTCTAGAAATATTTAATTTGAATTTTTTATAGTTATGACATATTTTGAGTTCTGTTTTTCAGAAAAAATTCTTTCTTACTTTTCATTAATTGATTTTCTCAAAAAAATTCAAAATTTTGAAAAATAGAAAGTACGTTTAAATTTCAATAAAAATAATTGTGGCAATTAGTAATACCTTGTTAATGACATAATGGTCCTCCAATTTGATTTTCAGTCAATTTTTTTAATTCAATTTTGCTTCTGTTATTCTCTCTGATAAATATTAGGCAGATTTTTTCTAGGCGATTATATTGTTTGGCTCACCAAATATTGAAGTATTAAATTATATTAAACCCTCATACATGCATAAAAGAGGATAATATTCTTTGGTGAATATAGCCTTCATAGTTTTCCTCGAAATGATAATAGTATCTCCATGTAAAATTATCTGAAATTAAATGAAATTTTTTTAAAAAAATATAATAAAATTATTCATTATTTGAATATATGAATATTTTTTCAGTTTTCTGATGGAAGTTTGTGGAATTTAAAAATATATCAGCTGTTCCTTAACTAAATATTTTTTTCGATCGAAAACAAAATTATTCCATAGTGTCCTCATTTCATTCTATTCTATTCTAAGCAAACGAAATGTATTTCTGAATAAAATAATGTTTCTATCATTTCATAAATATATAGCATTCATAAATATATATAGCAAACCTTTAAATTAAAATAATGACTTTTCTCCGAATCCTTCTCAAAAATGACATTAGAAGGTCGCAAATTTATAATTAAGCAAGAAAATATAAAAATGTTATCGAAATCTAACGAATCATTTGTGAGAAAGGCTCGAATGAAAACAACAAAACCTGTTTTATTACAGGTGGAAACCGGAGTTTATAGGCGATTCTATACCTTCACGTTTAATTAGACAACAAATAATGTTTACAATTATTCCTTCCTCACTGATTCAAGAGATTTCTAAAGCGTTTTTTGTATTTTTTGTTTCTTCTCACTTAAAATTTTATTCGTGAATTTCAACTTTGAAAAGGATTCAAAGAACATATACCAAGGGGGGTGGTTACGAAACTCAATGAATATAAATTGTATCGCATAATACAAATAACAATTGGAATTATGTAACCACAATTGCAGGATATAAGGAGCGTAAACTATAATAAAGAAGCACGAAAAAAAGTGGGTAAAAAAATACAAACTTTCTTTACATATACGACTTTTTTAAAATTCGATTTCTCAGGAATTATTTAACCTATTTCGCTTAAATTTTGTCTTTTGCCATTGAAAATTACATACTTAATTATGTAAAAAATTATATACCTTGCAACTCATAACTTTTTCAACTAATATTAAATAAAATAATTAAAAATAATAAATATTTACTAAAATTTATTTTTTGCATTATCTTAGAATAAACGAATTTTACATTTGTGTACAAAAGTTTTTCAATTCACTTAAAAAGTGCTCAAGATATGGCGAAATACGCTAAGAGTGAAATTAACATTAAGGGGTCTAAACTGTGGATCGCACTCCTGGTCAAACTATGAAGACCATATTTCCCAGATTGCAACTACCCCCTATATATTGGGAGTCAGAAATCCGAATCATTGAAAAAAAAGGGCATGTTTATTCAGTGAAAGTATGTTTTGGGGTCTGATTTCGTAACTTGAATTATCGTCTGCTCTAATTAATTAGCATATTTGGGGTCATTATTCCAAACCATTAAGATAAGTCCCAGAACCTGAAGATCCACTCATTAGGTTAAAAATTATTCAGGGTAGTCAATTTTATTTATTTTTTTGGTGCACTGTACAATTGCGTCCTGGATACATTCTTCACAGATTGCTCGAATTTTTAGATGAAATTTAATATTTTATAACAGGAAAAGAATAAGAATTTCCTGAACTCCATCAGTCTCAATTAACTGCACGACGACTTTACATAACTGTCTAATGAAGTAACTAAAGAATTGTAAAGAGAAGGGCAAATTGAAAATAGATTGTTTTAGATCCAAAAGATCTTCAGAAAGCAAAATTTACGAATCCTTCTAAGATTGAAACAGTCAAAATTTGAATATAAGCTTTCGATTAACCCCTTTGTGGTCGCATTATTTTGTCATCAAAGTTCTTATTTTGTTTTCTTTTATTCAAGACAATTAAGTATTCATTTTTAATTTACGGTAAAATTTTCAACTTACATTACTTATAATGGTAAATTTTGACTATTATGAACTGGCCGCGAGTAATAACATCATACCAAATTATGATCAATAGGTTAATCTCTATTCTGATAGGATGAATTAAAAGAAACGTGTTTTGCTTAATTTAATAACGCAAAGCCACCGGGAAGGGCAACAAATAATAATAATAATTGCCATTAATTGAAAAAGCTATTTTAAAGAAATGTATTTTCGATAGATAAATTTAAATGGAAGCTAGAAGCCTAATTTCAATAAGATTGCTTAGACAGAAAAATGAGTTTAAAATTTAAATCTGACATGCATGTAGCCCCTGATCTAAGTGACGTTTTCAAAAATAATGCGGCATTTAATGCGTATATAATGCCATGGAAAATTCCATTTCAACTACATTAGTAATTTAAAATATAGAAAAATTGGTTTAAATTATTAAGTTTCAAATGCTGACAATTTTTTTCTCTTTAAAATATCAAATTGCATACAAATTATGGTGGCTGCTATGGAGAGGGGAAGTGATTTTACCATAATTTGCTTAATCTTTAGGAAAAAAATTGTCACCATGTGAAGCTTCGTAAATTACTCTCGGTTTTTCTAAATTCATTTTTTTTTTCTTTTACTTCTTTTAACTTTTACTCTTTATGATCCCTATTTTATAACTAATTTAGCTGATAGAGAATTCGCTATGAATAGCTTCTCAACGGTGTAGTCTTCTCTTAGCCTCTAGAAAACTTAAGCGTAGGTAATACTGAGCATTTTTTGCCCATACATCCCGAATCCCCTTTAATCCGGTTATTATTAATATTTTGTTTTCAATCACAATTTTTTTTTTTTCATTTGTTAAGATAAAATATCCTTACTTATCAAAATTGAATATTATTGTACTTTTAAAAAGGTTTCCTTTTCATCAAAATTCTCTTTTCTAAACATCGAATTTAATTCAATGATACGAAAATTCAAAAAGTTAGTTTCAAAACACATTTTCACGTTAATTCTTAATGTACTTTATGTATTATTTTAGATTATTTAAAATGCAATAAAAAACAACTTAAGATTAAAAGCGCATTTAACCTAAAAATGTTATAAATATAATTTAAATCACATAAATCTGAATGATTAAAAAACTACATAATTTTTCACTCTTTTATTTCAAATGATGACGATTTATCAAAAAGATAATTCAATGCAACAATAACGGGAAAAAAAGCCTACACAAAGTAAATAAAACGTATGATAATTTTCATTGAATATTTTTTAAAAAGTTTGTGATATTTAAAGGATAAATGATGTTTGAACTGAAATATTCTCTTTTCATTTTAGATCTACAATGAATAACTTAATGAAAATCGTTTGGTTTTCCATTTTTATAATGCTATTATCGTCTGCCATCTTCGTGGAAGGACAACATTTCTCATCTGGAATTTTCGGAGGTGGATTTGGGAGTGGCGGAGGGCATAATAATAACCATGGGTTAGAAGCTTTGCTGGCAGTGGGACTTCTAGCAAAACTGCTTTCTCATCACCATCATGGGCATCATCACCATGGGCATCATCATCATGGGTATCATCATCATGGACATCATCACGGTTTAGAACTGAGTTCAGAACAGATTCCATACATACTTGGGTATGAAGGAATAAATCATGGTTTAGAATTTTACTGATAATTTTTGTAGCTCATTTAATTTAATTCATTGTAATATATACTACACTCATTGTGATATAAGCCATTTAATGTAAATAAAGTTAAATCATTTTTAGTTTCAATAGTCCTCAGTTGTGTTTGTCAATTCAGTTAAAAAGAAAAAAAGATTAAAGAAAATATTTCTATGAAACCAAATGAAGAGTCAGGTTAACATTCATTTAATTTTTGCACTTTATTTTGTATTAATTTATCAAACTGACCACTTTTAATATTACATTAAGAATTTTTCTATAAAATGTATGGAAAAAAAATGTTCATAGGGAGTTATAAAAATAAATGGTTTTTAAGCAATGATCAATAACACTGTACAATACATCTGTACGTTTATTGTACAGTGTTATTCTCTCTCCTTTAAAAGAAACTATGATTCTGCATAAACAAAAAATATGTTCGATTTGATTCATATATCAAAATCAAAAGGATACATCTAGAGCCGTTTTTGTAGCAGAAAAGTCGCCAAGTTTCTCGTGAATTCTCGGATATCTCGTTTCTTAATGTATCTTCTGGAAGGTTGATAAAGCTTTTGTCACCAGTACACCAAAATGGTCGTCAAGTCAACGATAGTTCTACTGTTAATTAGAAGCATTAATCCTTCTTAGGTATTAAGTTATTGTGCGTTGTTAAAATATATAAAGTCGCCAAGCTAAAATGTGGTAAAGTTTCGCCATTTTCAACCAAAAATAAACAAGAAATAAATTTTCATCAAAAGAACATTTATCACGATTTACAGCGTAATCATTGAGGTAGATGGTGTTGAAATCTTAAAAAACCAATTTATTTGTCTACTAAGACTGGAATTGCTTTTAAGGGTTTTGGTTTTCATATCAGGCATTCCCAGTTGCGGAAAATAGTCCCGTTTTAATAAAGGATGGAGGTAAATAAAGGACTCGTTAATAAAGGATGGATGGGAAAGAATAATATGTTAATAAAGGATGGAGGTAAATAAAGGACTCGTTAAAGGCGGTGATTTTATATTATTCAAACATGGCTTTAAAACACATTCAAGACTTACAGGGTGCGCAGCCAAATTATTCAGCAAAAAATAAGCACTTTTCAAGCACTCAAAAAATATTTTTAAGCACTTTAAAAAAATATCATAATTAGGCAGGGTTGGAAAGTTTTTGACAACTGACGGATATCTTGTTTTTAGTCACGTCAAAAAAAAAATTGCATTGTTTTTGACAATTGTCAAAAATCATGAAATTTTGAATCATAACGAATGGCATTCTCATACACTATGGACTGACAATACGCCGAAATAGATTGGGGTTGAATTAATTGTGAAAACGTTGAATAGAACAATGTGAACTGCGTCTTTTTGCATAATTCGTAACGAAAATCAACATGGTGAAGGAAAAATCTCATTTTGAAAAAGGGAAAATTATGCACTTTTTAAAAACATTCAATGAAAAAAGCACCGTTAAGGGCTTTTAAAAAACAAAAATCGAAAATAAGCACCTTTAAGCACTTTTTAAAAACGCTAAGCCTCCTGTCTTATGTTTACTCTGTACCCTAAGCATTTCTCATTTCAGAGATAAGGCTTTTGTTGCAAAAATAGTCACCTAGTTTGCAATTGTCCCAATGTCAACAAGAACGCTTTTTTTTCTTTTTAAAAAAAGAAAGAAAAGTGTAAGTTGCTATTGCGTGCTGTTAAAATATTTTAAGTCGCCTATCTTAAGTGTGGTCTTTTGGGAAAATGGTAAGTGGTATACAAAAAATAATTAAATTCTTTATTACCAGCTACGCATTTTCATCTAAAGGGCAGTTTTCATGTCCCAATGAGTGTGACCTGCAGGTAATGTAGTGTGGATATCTCGATCCTGATTGGCTGTTGAAACGTGGCATTTGTTTAAGTCAGCAACTGTTCTTTCCATTCTATTTCGAGTAAGCCAAGCCCGTCAAGTGTTAATTTTCTCAAGTGACACATTCTTTTTAAACAAAGATTCTTTCACGTGAATTTCAATTCTTTCACTATATATTTACAAAGAGACATAACACAAAGACAGGCACGATACCACATAGAACATAAACAAGCCAATTATGCATCGAAGTTGCCAGGTACACAAAACAAAAATATATCACGGTTACAATAAAATACATAAACAAATAATAAACCTCAGTTAAGTAAAAGAAGTAGACGAGAAAGAACTATATTTCCACTAATTCGATGTGCGATACGGCTCTGTATTAAATTTAAGTTCTAATGAACTTATGTAGAGAAACTTAGCTGAACTTTAATACGCCATGGGTTACGTATGAGTGGTCTTCTTGAAGTGCAAGTACCTGATTCGGGTGTTTTTTAAGACAGCTACTGGGTTTCAGCATTTGGGGGGAACACCATTGAATGTTCATCTACTTGAATTTAGTTCTTCAAAAAATTTGCAACAAATATAATGAACTCTTCTAAATAATATTCTTGATTAATAAAATTCTCTTTATCTATAAGCTGCTGATTTTTTTTAGAAATGGCAGTCGAAATAAATTTTAGATTAGAAGAAAAGTAGCCTAATTTGGAATCTATATAAACTTGATGAAAAAAAAAGAAGACCACAGAATTCTTAAATGACTATTCAGTACTTGTGTCAAGTATTAGGCCTAATCGACACTTAAATATTTTTAATAAAATTTGCATAGAAGAGTTTTTTTTTTCAATAAAAATTTTAAGCTAGTGACACATTTATAAATAGTACATATTGCACTTTGCTTATAAGATGTTGCTTTTTCTAAAAAGAGCAGTCAGAATTATGTGATCACTTGACTCATAATGTAATTGATACAATGGAGAATTAAAAACTTAATGCTGAATTTCCAACTCTTTGCAATAAATAATTTGCATTTGTTTCATAATTTAAAATAATACTTTGCTTATGACATTTTGATATTTCTTAGAATAAAAAATCAAAAACAATGGACAGTTAAAAATATTAAAAAAAAATATGTTGCATAAATTTAAATTTTTTAAAATAAATAATTTGTACTGGTGTTTTATTATAAATTGATTCAATGATGATACAACTAAAACTTTTATTAAAAACAATTAGAATACAATTAACGATTCGGAACATTTAATTTTTTGGAATTAATATTTTGCACTTGACATACTCAAAAATACCTTCTGATTTCTAACAAGTTTTTCATTTTTTTAAAAATGTCAGTCAGAAATATGTGATAGTTTGTATGAGAATTCATATATTATATAATGATGCTATTGACACTTAAAAACAAATTTAAGCCAGAAGAACTTTAATTATTTGACGTAGATAGTTTGTTTGTGTGCCATTTTTAAAATCATACATTACACTTTTCTTTTGAAATAAAGTCTTGATTGAATGAAGCTTTTTCTCTTGATTTATATATATTTGAATAAAGTTTCTTGACTTTTTCTTTTCCCTCTAGATTTTTCTGCCCTATGGTTGTATGTTATTTTAGTTTTTTTAAATTTTTTTTTATAAATTTAAGTTTAATTTAAAAATATGTTAATAAATTTTCTTTAATAAAAAACGATTGTAAAGAAGTTAAAAATGTATGTTAAAACGTACTAATGACTTCAGAAGCTTAGCTAAAATAGGTGCTACAAAATGTAACATGCAGTCACTGGATTCTAAAACTACCATTGCCTTACTTAACTTGCAATAGATTTTTCTTTCTTGTAATAAAAAAACTAAACAATGTAATTTTTCATATCACATTTATTTTTCCAAATATTACAGCAGAAAAGTAGTCAATATCCTTGAAACAGAATTTCAAAGTTCACAAATATTGCTTTAAAACCAATAGAAATAACGAAGATCTACATATCTCCATTTATTATTTGTACTTTATTCATAAAAATATATCTCACCAATTTAAAAATATTTTAAAATATATGAAAAATATACATGGCTGATTTATAAGTCGGTGGAAAAAACTACAGCATTGAATTATAGCAATATAAAATTTAAATTCAAGTCATTGTTTGCAATAGGTAAAAATATCATTAAGATAATAAATTTTGACAGCTATACAAAATTTTATTTTTAACTAAACAAAAAACATATGTTCTGAGCATCATTAGGAGCATAAACAATTCTAAGCATCTGAAAACTTGAAATTCAATGATATATTTAAATTAAAGAGGAAAGTCAAGTTACACGAACCTTCGGCAGAACAACCAATATTCAGAAAATTCAGAAAATCGAAAGATCGAAAATATTTCTAATTATCATTTTTATTCGAAAATAAAAATTTATAAAATTCATTGGAATGATAAGTAGCAAAATATTTGGTAATTTAAAAAAAAAAATTATAAACAAGAGAACTTCTGCGTGTAATGTGTGAGTACATTTTAAACAATGATGAATGAGTAAATAAATGACATGAACAAAAATGTGAATTCCATCATATACAAATCTATTTTAAAGTGCTGCTAAGTAATGACAAACTTTAAAATGAATAAGACAATAAGGCAACTTAAATTATTGCCATAGACAAAAAGGAAAAATAATTCCTGTTCACTGAATGCAGCACTGCTTCAAACCATTTTGGGATTTCAGACGGGACTTAGGACGGTATTTTTCCAGAAAAGCAAGTTGTTTAGCATTGATAGCACCCCTTCGTTTCCTGAAAATATTAAAAGCTTTATATTAAACATATTTCAATTAAGTTTCATGCATCTACATCAAAGCTTCTTATTAATTTAAATATATGTTTAATAAAAGAAAAATATCCGCATAGTGTGCATGCATTTAATAGGCCTGATAAATAAGTTTAAAATTACACTTAGTGATTTTTTCATCATATAGAAATTTGACTTCTGCCATTAGAGATGGTTCTTATATTGGTCAATTCCAAATTATAAGAACATTATTTTTCCTTTTAAATTTTATTTAATCTTTAAGAGAAGCCAAAATACTTTTGAAGGATTTCTGTTTATTTGTTTTTTATTCAATGTGATCTGTTACTTAGAAAAATGATTTTCAGTCAAATCAAATGAAAAGTTCAAACAAAGCCTTAAAATTGTTGACTTACTTTTAATGATTTTAAACTCCACAAACAGCCAAAGCACACACATTTTAACTCTTTATTTATTATCATTATTTCTGAAGCAGAACATTCTGAAGCAGAAGATAGAACAATGTGAACTGTGTCTTTTTGCATAATTCGAAGCGAAAATCAACATAGTAAAGGAAAAATCTCATTTTGAAAAAGGAAAAATAAAGCACTTTTTAAAAAAACCAATGAAAAAAGCTCCTTTAAGGGCTTTTAAAAAACGAAAATAAGCACCTTTAAGCACTTTTTAAAAAAGCTCCGCGCCCTGTTCTATATTTCTGCTTTTTAAATGAAAAATCATACTTCTTTTAAGTTACACTAATTAGTTTTAAAGAAACAATAGAAATATAAAAAGATAATTGTTTTCAATTTGTGGTTCGTTAGTCCAATGATGAGTTACAGATTAACACTAATTTTAGTTATCTAAGGTTAAAAAAAAAAAATTCTCAAACCAAAGCAATATTTTTTTTTAAATAAGAAAATTTTTACTTTTTTTATTTTTGTTTATGAGTAGAATAATTTTTAGATAGTATTAGATGTTCAAATCAAATCCATCCAAAGATAATCTCTAGTTTTAACAGACAAAAGATTTAACTAAACATTGACACAAATTTTTCCTTTGAGTTTCTCACACATATTTTTTTCGACTTACTCACATACCCACAAGAGCTATGTGAATGCAATATTTCTCGAAAAAAATTAAACATCATATGGAATAACTAATTTAACCAACAATAAATTTAAAAAAAGAAAGAGTAAAACAATTAAAGATGCATTAACTTATATTTATGAAGGAAAAGCAAGGAAGAATAAAAACTTAATAGGCAAAGCATAAGAAAATATAACTTCACTAAAGCAAATTTTTAAAAAGAAGCAGCATACAAAACATAAAAATTACAATCTATAAAAATACATTTTTCTTCACTCAAGGAAAAAAGAAAAAAACTTACTGCCTTATTAATTCAACAGCATCTTCATATTTCATTCCCAATTCAATCAAGGCAATTGCTACTAGAACAGGTGCCCTATTTATAAAAAAAAAAAAAGGTTTCTTAACAAAATGGAACACACACTGTATGCAATAACTAGACAAGAATGCAAGATTACAACAAGGTAAAACTACAGTTGCAATTTTAACATTTTTACTTCCTTTACATATTAATTTTTTCTAAATTTAGAAGGACACATAAAAAAAAAACAATGATTTTTTGCATGAATTTTTGGAAAGTTTAAGAATATGTTAATAGCTATTTTTTTTTTTTTTTTTAATATTGAGCTAATATTTTGATTTTATACAATAGAGGTACAATAAATTCCAAAAGTTCAAAATTATACTAATTAAAAATTGTGTATTGAATTCAAAATATATTGTATGTTTAAAATTACAACATAATACAAATTGTAAAATTCCACGAAAAAATACATTTTAATGAGATTTTACATTACTTTCCACACTCAACAATGAAAAAAATTTTTTTATAAATTATACACATTTCTTATTTATAAATACATAATGCTTGTCCTTAAAACTATTAATTCTAAAATGTTAATATGCATTACAAACAATAATCAAAAATAAATTCTTTCACACAAATCAACTTAAACGAAAATTTCTGACTAAAATATAACTTCAATAATTATAGTAAAAAACCTCAAAAGATGTAATGAAAATTTTAAATTGTAAAAAATTTAAATAAATGCTAAGAACTAAAGTTTAAAATATAAAAGGATCTTTAATTAAGAAAAAAAAAATGAAATCAATCCTGTAATGAAAATCTACAAGTACAAACTTAATAATTTCTTTTGGTGATAACAGCCCTACCTTTCAAAAAAATTATGAACCAAACATAATTTATAACCATTTCACAGGATGCGCAGCCAAATTATTCAACAAAAAATATATTGAGCACTTTTCAAACACTCAAATGATATTTTTAAGACCTTTAAAAAAAATATCATAATTAGATAAGGTTGGAAAGCTTTTGACAATTGACGGTTTTATTTGGTTTTAACCGTCATGTCAAAAAAAAAAAGCTTTGGAATTGTTTTTGACAATTGTTAAAATTTTTGAATCATGTAAATCGAATGGCGTTTTCATACGTTACGGACTGACGATGTGCCGAAACAGATTGGGGTTAAATTAATTGTGAAAATGTTGAATAGAACAATGTGAACAGTGTCTTTCTGCATAATTCATAGCAAAAATCAACATGGTAAAGGAAAAACCTCAATTTGGAAAAGCGAAAATTAAGCACTTTTTAAAAACATCCAATGAAAAAAGCACCTTTAGGTCAACATTAATAAAACACTTGTAAAAATTCAGGAAGTATTTAGTTTCTCTTAGAAAGTAATATTGACAGCATATGGCATAACCAAATGTTTTGCTCAAGTAAAATGATAAAAAATATTAAATGTAAGTAAATCTAAACAAATTGATAATCAAGAGTAAGAATAATGCACAATTACCGTAAAATATTTAGAGGGATACAAAAGAAAGTTAACTTTGATTGTTATTCAGAAAATGAAATTGCAAAATTGAATTCAAATTGCCAATGCTTTAAAAAAAAAAAAAAGATGAAAAGGCTCAGTTGTCAGTTGGTATGGGTTGTCAATTTTGAAATGATATGTTAGAATGATCTATGTTTTTGTCATTTTATTTGCGTAAAATAGTAATACAGTTCACTACGAACACTGAATCCATTGCCACAATCAAAAGTTGAAACAACAAAACTGTTACCTTTTGATACTCTGAGAAAATCTGTAAACTAGATCAGTAGCTTATTGTTACAAAGCATGGCTGAAAAAAAAGGTCCTTACATTTTTTTTCCCTTCATATTTTTATTGATATTTTAGACAGTTTAAGGGCCAAATAAAAAGTTTTTTGTGTTATAGGTCATAGGTTGTGGATCTCTGGCTTTAATGAACATTTTGTATAAGCAAATGTGGTTTTATGTGTCCCAAAAATTATAAGTTGGATCAATAAGTGAGGTTATTTACCTGCCCAGACCAGCAACACAATGGACAGCAACACAACAGTCTGTTTTTTCTTTAAACCTTTTCCTTAGAAGATCAAACCAATCATTCATGATTTTAACTGGTGGAGGAGATCCATCGTCAAACTGCCAATCCTG
The DNA here is from genome assembly GCF_982258835.1 of Parasteatoda tepidariorum. Lineage (NCBI taxonomy): Eukaryota > Metazoa > Arthropoda > Arachnida > Araneae > Theridiidae > Parasteatoda > Parasteatoda tepidariorum. The sequence continues at coordinate 16,009,110 of NC_141756.1, read as the reverse complement.
CAAGAGACAGTAAAAAAAAATTTCAATATACTTAATACCATCTCGATAATAGCACACACTTTCTTATCTTATATATTTAATAACAAATGCAAATGAGACACATACTAGCTGTCCCAAATATGATTGATTATTTTAAATACATATAAAAGACAGAAAAAGATAAAATTTGTACAGTTTACTGTGTTTGTTGGAAACATGATTTCATTATTAAAAAGTTTCAAAATTTGTTACCAAGTTTGTCAATAGATGGTGCTGCTATGAATAACTATAAAATTTTGTTTGGTGGCAAATGCTATAAAATTTTACCTATAATGCTATATTTCTCCTTTCATTTTTCTTTAAATGATTTCTTTCATACATTGTCGTGTTTATTTACATGATACATTATCATGTTCTAAATAATAGTGGCAGAGATATACAGGTTATCCCAACAAGAGAAGAAAATTTTAATATTGTTCAAACACAATTTTTTTCTTTAAGAAAACTTTAAAAAAAATTTTTTTTTTTTGTATTTTTATTTAGTTGTAAAAGATTGGTTGTAGGTAATTTTTTTCTAAGAAAGTAATTATTTAAATTAGAGACAAGTCTTTATTTACGGATACTGTCGCTTTAGTATTTAAAAATAACTTTGTTAATAAGATTCTTTAATGAAAATAAAAATAATAAAAACTAATAATAATGCAATTATTAATTATACAATTTTATAGGTGTAAAGATTATTTTTAAAATAATGAATAACAAAGCAATTAGCAATTTTCAACATAAACAAGTAAAAACAGATAAAAATTAATAAAATAAAACTTTACACAATTTTTAATGGTGAACAAAAGATATTACTTGCATTGAAATGCAAGTTTATCTTTGTATTGAAATAAAACTGACAGATGGTAAGAACTAGGTACAGTTGATTCTAAAATCATGAACAACAGAAAAACTTATGTTTCCATCCCTTCTTTTACATAAAATAATAAATAAAAATGAATGAATAACTGATTTTAAAAACTTACCAATACTTTTATTCCATGCATCTCCAAAGCTTCTTTTTGATAAGTGGGTTCACATACTCTTACAACTTCTGTTACATTTTTGCTTTTAAGCTCCTAATAAAAAGGAATAACTTACGTATAGTTAATCTTGTTAAAAGTTCATAAATAATAAAAGAATTTCTTTTAATACTAGTAATATGGATTTTAAATAACTTCAAATGTATGCATTATAAATTATTAGCATTTATTTTACATTTTAGTAATGATTATATATAGTAATTAAAAACATAGCTTTTTGGACCTAATTACTTTAATGTGCTTTTAGGGATATTTCAGAAATTTTGGATAAATATTGTAGCATTGTTAATAATAATGGCACCTTATTATTTTAAATAATCAAGAGCTGAGTTACTACTGATTCAGAGCTACGAAAAACAGCTAATAATAAAATTTATAAATAAAAGTAAATTTTTCATATAAGAAATTAATTAAAAAGTTACTAATACTAACAGTAGCACAAAAGGAAAGAGTTCTGTACAAACATAGATTTCTATTATGTAAATTGGAGAATTTGTTTACATATTTTTATTTTAAACACTTGGGCTAATATTAACTGCATTCCGTTGCAATTTTAAGTTTAAACATAAAAAAATGTTTAGGTTTTTCCAGTTATATTATCTTTTAAAAAGCAGGTTATTTGAAGGTTGTAAAAATTCCTAGTTGGGAAAAAAAAAGGTTATTTTGATTTTTTAACAATATGTCAAAAATATTTAAGCAATTGAAATTAACTAAACTATTTCAAAGTATTTAATTATTAATTAATATTTTCAATAACAATTAAAAATGAACCACTTTTGTTCTTTAAGTATGCTAATATAATTATAAACTAAGAAAAATAACTGAATATTTTAAATATGCTGTAATATTACTTATCAACTTCACTTAAAATGCAAATAAATACGTAACATATATTCATGAATATATACAAGGTCCGGCTATTAATTTCCAGGACTGACGTAACCGTAGGAGAAAGAAAAGCCGGAAGATGGCGCTAATGATTGCATATTGAAGAGTGTTCTCTTGCGCATGTGCAGTGCAATCGGCGCCATTCTGAAGTGAATGGTTCTCGTGGAAAAGCGCATTAAAACGGAGCTCTTAAATTCCTGTTGTCGAAGTGAAATGGAGCAAAGAATTAACATTAAATTTTGCTTCAAATTGGGCAAGACAGCTGCAGAAACCTACAAATTGTTAAAACAAGTTTACGGCAAGGAAGCATTATCTCGCTCAAGAACTTTTGAATGGTTTAAACGCTTTCGAACGCGAAAGCGTGGAAGATGATCCGCACACAGTTCGTACGCAAGCCGAAAGCAATTGAAAAAGTTCGCGTCCATGCATTGCGTTTGCCTGTGAGGCGATTCTCAGCTCAGCAAGGTGTCGTTGAGTCGCAGCATCCACCATACTCGCCAGACCTAGCACATACTTTTTCCTGTTTCTTAAGCAGAAAAATTCACTGAAGGGAACAAGATTTCAGGATGTCAAAGCCTTCACGAAAACTGTAACGTTACAGTTTTCTGTAACTGTAACGTTACAGTGAATTTTTCTGCTTAAGAAACAGGAAAAAGTATGTGCTAGGTCTGGCGAGTATGGTGGATGCTGCGACTCAACGACACCTTGCTGAGCTAAGAATCGCCTCACAGACAAACGCAATGCATGGACGCGAATTTTTTCAATTGCTTTCGGCTTGCGTACGAACTGTGTGCGGATCATCTTCCACGCTTTCGCGTTCGAAAGCGTTTAAACCATTCAAAAGTTCTTGAGCGAGATAATGCTTCCTTGCCGTAAACTTGTTTTAACAATTTGTAGGTTTCTGCAGCTGTCTTGCCCAATTTGAAGCAAAATTTAATGTTAATTCTTTGCTCCATTTCACTTCGACAACAGGAATTTAAGAGCTCCGTTTTAATGCGCTTTTCCACGAGAACCATTCACTTCAGAATGGCGCCGATTGCACTGCACATGCGCAAGAGAACACTCTTCGCAATCATTAGCGCCATCTTCCGGCTTTTCTTTCTCCTACAGTTACGTCAGTCCTGGAAATTAATAGCCGGACCTTGTATATTCATATAATCATTAACATATATTATTTTCATAATATATGTTAATGATAAATTTCTCCCCTTGCTTGTCTGTACAATAAAATTGCTGTACTTCAGTATTATCTATTTAATATCTTGTTTAGCTGTATACAATTTATAATATTAGTATAAATTAAGTTTTATAAAATATGCATTTGTTTTTAATCCATTGAATCAATACAAATTTTAATATATTCAAGGCAATATATAGTATATATTTTATATTAAAGATAATTAGTAAAAAAAAAAAACTAACAAAATAATGGAATGATGAAAAGGAAAAATGGGTTGCAATACTAAATTTCAGTAAAAGTACAGTATGAAGTTTCAGTACTATTGTTTAAATAAGAATAATAGAGAGTAAAATATTTCCCCCCCCCCCTTTATTTTAACATAATAATGCTTAAGTTTAATAATATTAGAGTTTGCAGTTCTTCTGAAACTTCTGATTTTCTGGATAAAAAATATTGTATCATTATTTGTTCTGTATTTTTAGCTTTTTATCCCAATATTTCTGATTTCTGTGCATACAGAATAACCTATTTCCCAGGATTACTAATGTAGTTTTCAAAGTAATTGGTTTGAATAATCGAAAAATTTAAATTTTTGATCCAATGTTTCTTACTTGAATTAATAGTTCACCCAGAAAATTATTTTTGAACACAAATGCTAAAACATATTATATATTCACTGTGAAATTTTTGTAACACCTGTAATCTTGGTAATGCCTTTATTTATTTATTTATTATTATTATTTTTTGTAGAAATGATATTTGAAGTAAAATTGATCAGACTGTTATTTAATTATAGCTGCTAACATGGATAGGGAAAAATCCTGTAGATTTTACGAAATAATATAAATTTCTTGATACTTGTTACAAAAAGTACGAAATATTTTACACATAGGGAATTTTATGGATTTTTAGTTATCAAAATAAAAAACTGAAATATTTTCCAACTATGATTAACATTAAATGAACTTGAAACGTTATGTATTATGTTTACTCTTAATTTTAATGAGTAATAGGTATTTAATTCATCAAAGATAGTTAACTGATTTTTATAAATAAGGCTCGTTTCTTTATGCATTAGTAAAACTTGTTTAAATATTAAAGCAAGCAATAAACTGCTCAAAAATTAAATTTCAATAGAGATTTTAAGGGAATTTTCTTAATTGTAGGGAATTTTATAAAATGTACAAAAACCAGGAGAATATTTATTAAACCAGTTGACCAGGAGAAACTGGCAAAATCCAGTAGGCTACTGCAAAATCCAGTACCTAGAGTTGGCAGCTATGTTTAATGAATCAAATTAAAGAGAAAATACACATGAATTTCAACTAATACCACAGATAATGTGAATTTATAATATAACAAATTTAATGATTTCAGCATAAAAGGTTTTAAAAAAATACTTCTAAAAGGAAAGGAAAATTTGAGAGAAGCACTTAAAACATTTACACAAGCTGCAAAAACTTACTGTCATCGCTTAGGAGTTGGTTAAATATTATAATAAGGTTTTAATTAAAAATGAGCCTTAAATTCATTCATTACCTCTATAAATGCATTGATGGTAGCATCCGTTGGCCTGTCCATTATCAAAAACCTCATGTTCTTGTAAACAATTTCGGATGGGCCGGGTCTCATCAACTTATGCTTCATAGTCATGCCTTGGTGGAGAATGCCCCAGTTAAATGAAAATAAGTTTTTCTTAGTGGATGATTTCAAAATAAAGATAATCTGATGTGCTTCACAAACTGAAATGATGCAGCAATATCTGCTTCTTAAGTAATCTTCGCGCAAAAAAATAAATTCTCACAAATAAATCCAACAATACACTTTATTTGTGTTGTGCTGGGCAGAATTCACCTCTGTGGATGACCAAGAACTCCATTAAGTATGAGAAGACAACAGATGAGATCTAAAAAATCAAAAACATACAATTATAAGAAACAGAAATTTATAACACAAAATTTATATTTCTGAAATAGTAAAAATCTTCAACTCAATAATTTTAATTTTCCAAGGGTTTTCAACATGTTATCAGACAAAGATGAAGGATTTACATTATCTATTAAAGAGCTAAATTATTTTAATATCCTATTTTGCCTTTGAGTATTATTTTAAGTAGTGTTAAATCAGGACTTTTAGAGCCTTGTGTTCATTCTGTTTTGATAATCTATTTCAGAAAAAAAAAAATGAAATGTTTTTTTCTTTTTCTAAGGTCATTACCCTGCAGTTGCTGTTCTTATATTTCTAATCTTGTTAAGTGAACTATAAAAAGGGAGGTAAAAATAATTCTTAATATTATGCAAACTATAGACGATGAAATAATTTGAACTTATTTATGAAGAAATTTTGTTAAGGGCAAAATATCATTTTTAATAGAAAGAAAACTGGCTTAAAAATAAATTTATAACACAGTTATATATATTATCTCTTAAATTTTAATAGACGATGAAATAATTTGAACTTATTTATGAAGAAATTTTGTTGTGGGCAAAATATCATTTTTAATAGAAAGAAAACTGGGTTATAAATAATATATTATCTCTTAAATTTTAATACTAGAAGCAAAATTAATAACAACATTTAACAATTATGAGTTTTTTCTCATTAAGTTACAAAACATAGCTATCTAAAGCTTTCACAAAGGAAAAAAAAAAAAAAAAACGCAGTGAAAGAAAAGGTATATGCTTTCTAAGGGATTTAAACAGGAAAATATAACATAGTATCTTTATTACAAGCAATAAATTATTGACATTTACATTTAATGTTCGAATTAATCAAAGATATCTGCAACTTTTTCATTCGCTTTGAAAAATATTTTGTACGTAGAATTATAGATAGGTATTTGCAAACATTTATATTATTATTAACATATAATCAATAAAAAAGCATAAACCCTTTAGAACTTTAAATAAAATATTCGAACATGTTTATATGGTAAAAAACTAGGAATATATCAAGGCTATAGGATCTTTATCTTCGGGTTAAGTTTTTAATTCCATTAGTCTGAGGCTGAAACGAAATAAAAAATTTTACTACGAAGATGTATTTTGTTACCGGAGGGGAATTTATTTTAGAAAATTGTAGAAAATATAAAGAAAAATGTTCTTTTCTAGCAATAGTTCAAAGATTCATAGAGGCATCAAAAGCATCAATAGTTAAATTTTATCATCTCGCAATAATTTCGACGATAAAAATCGCAGTAGCAATAAATTTAATAATCAAACTGCCTGGAGACATCATTTTAAAGACAGTCGAAAATTCCTCTGAATCAGCCGGAAATCAACAAGTGTATTAATTGCTTTACTATTACACCTTATTAAACGATTGTAAAAAACAATCGATTGCTGATATTTTCATCTTGCAACAATTTCGAAGATAAAAATCGCAGTAGTAATAAATTTAAAAATCCAACAGTCTGGAGACATCGTTTTGAAAACAGACGAAAATTCCTCTGAATCAGCCGGAAATCAACACGCGTAATAATTGCTTTACTATAACACCTTATTAAACGATCGTAAAAAGCAATCAATTGACGCACCCCCTGATATTTGTCAGTACTATTTAAGACGAAAAAATGCTGATTCTAAAAGAGTATGGGCGAATCATGTATGGGTTCAGCTAAAAATTTTCCTTCAACTGTTGAAAAAAAATTTAAATATTGTAGAGCAAGGTATAAAGACAAAGTAAAATGTAGCACACAGAATAACGAGCGCACAAACCTCACCGCAACTGTACGAATACGTATTAATTTTCCATTTTTTCAAATCGCACTCCCATGCATAGAGCTTCAAGCGATTAAAAAACTCTAGGAAAAAAGCAGCAAGACAAAAAAAAAAATCCAAAAAATTTAGAATAATTGTTTTATAAAAAAATAAGAATAGGATGCGATAAATGCTGGATGTTGTTACTTAAGTTATATCTGTCATAATCTATTAGAGAAAAGAGCTTACACTTTCACAAAAGCAAATTAGCGTTTAATAAATGCAACAGAAGTGCGCCGTAGTGGGTTTGCATTCCCAAAATGTGGATGTTTGGCAGAGAGCCCTTGGCAATTCTGAATGCCAAGGACGGAAGCAAGCTAACACAGGAAGCCTTTCTAACCTATTCAACATTCCTAGTAAACAAGTTTCTCATATCATACCTTTATCAGTTACATAGGAAAGACGCACCAACAAGCGCAGATGCACTGATAAAAATTGTCTCAGAACAGTAAAGGGCGCAAATACCGTAACATTCGAAAACAAACATAAATAGTTTAAATACGAGAAACCAACTAACTACTTCTATTTTATATTTATAATGTTAAAAAAATACTCAAATGATGCTTCTTTGTCGATTATTAAATAAAAGTTTACTTTTATTACCTCTTCACTTTCAACATCTTGTTTTCTTTCCTTATTACTACTAAAGAATTAATATTACATAAATAGTAAAATCTAAGCAAAAAAAAAAAAAAAAAAGAAAAAAAAAAAAAAATTTACTTCTCGCGAACCTCTTATCTTAAATTTGTGTTCAATCATCCAATACAACCATTTAAACAAGTCTCTATTATGCAAAGGTAAAGCTTCCACATTATTATCAAAAGTAAGCTGTTAAGATTACATTTGACCCTGAGGCAATTTCCAGTTGTTCTATTCAGACAAATCTAACTCCTATTTTAAATTCAAACTTTTTTGTAAACATGGCAGGATGAACACAAATAGGATCACACACACACAAAAAAAAAAAAAAAAAAAAAAAAAAAAATCCCACCACACAAAATGATTTTAATTATTATTATTATTTTATTTATATATATACATAATATACTTAGCGACAATTATTTAAGTTTGATTCTGAAACTATTCCGATAATTAACGTCTGATATTTAGAAAGAAAAAAAAAATCTTTTTATACAAGAGCTGAACACACGTTCTTCGTAAGAAAAGAAGAAAAAAATCAAAATCGGTATTGAACAACGATACAATATCATGCACAATACTAAAAAACAAATACCGACACAATAAAAAAAAAGTTATTTCAATGACTTCTTGATTTATTATTACTAGAGCCCGGATTTTGATGACCTAAAAAATCTCAATTAATGCCCTTAAAAAGTGCAAAAAATGCCCTTACAAACTGCAAAAAATGCCCTAAAAAATGCCCTTAAAAGTGCAAAAAATGCCCTTAAAATGCGAAAATTGCGCTAAAAATGCCTTATGACATGACTTAAATAGAAGTAAAAATATTGAACTAAAACAATGTTTTACTCTTTAAAATTATTATGAGTCGTTTCAAAAATATAAAGCAATGCAATACTTGTTCTACGTTCATTAAAGTTTGAAAAATATGTTTTATATCCTAAAATAGCAAAAAAAAGGAAAATATATTGACTCCAAAACATTTTCATTTTGTATAGAAACTTAAATGAATACAACAACTTCCATCTCATAATATTAATAAATATCAGAATTACATTGGATTATTAAATTTTTTTTTAATATTTTGAAATGTAAACGAGCGTCTCTTGTCTGAAAGCAAATTTTTATACCAGGAGAAGCTTCTTTCAACGTCTACTGATGTTACTGGTGCGTACTTGAAAAGGACGGTCACACTTACTGACAATTCTTCTTCAATTTGAAAAGATGTTGCTTCACCTTTTAATATCCTAGAGATTTTCTTCATTGTTTGGAAGCCAGTGTAATAATAAAAAATTAGAAAAAAATTAACAAAATGCTTTAAAATGAAAAATACGCCCCAAATTTTAAAGAAAATGCCCTATAAATCTCAAAAAATGCTCTAAAGGACAAAAAATGTCCAAAAATGCAAATGTCATCAAAATCCGGGCCTTAATTATTACTCATTGCCCTTCCTTTGAGCCCGGTGACTTTAAGGTAATAGATACAGAAAAACAAGTTTAAGGCCCATCCCATCAAAAATGAACTTTACTTAGTATCATCTGGCTCGTGGCCAACTCCTGATATTTTAAATTTACCAAAATCAAGCAATTTTTTCCTCAATTTATACCTATTACGTAAGGAACTTATTTCCACAGTATCTATAAAAAAAATTGCGCAGTATAGGTGCAGTTTAAATAGGCGCCAAATTTGCTCATAAAATACTTTGAACCAACACTATATACCAGTCAATTACTATAATACCAGTAATGTTTATATTACCAAGAATAATTAAGTATCATTGACGCCAACAATAGTTTTATACGTTTCTCCTAAACAAATAGTTACCGTTTCTCTATCAAATACCACTCACTAAAGTATTTATTTGAGCATCATAGGTATCAAAAATGGTATGACGGTTTTCCATTTTTCTCCTAAATCAATTAATACCATTGCTTCAATATTAATTTTATTTTAGAGTGCAAAGCTTATTTTTAATTACAATTAGTGCCTATTACCAAAATTAATTTAACATCATTGGCATGATTGGCATCAAAAATGTTACGGCGATCTTAAACTTTTATCTTCTCTTAAACGAATTCGTACCATTTCTTATTTTTTAGTACAAAGTTTTTTTTTTATAAATAGTTAGTAATGTGTCGGATAGCCTGGTTGGCAGGACACTGAGCTCATGTCCAAGGTAGGCTCGATCCCCGGCGACCCAAGACTCACCATGTAGTAAATGGTGACTGATGCACGTTAAATTTGTCGAGTCACAAAGTCCACCATGTTCCCATAACAAAACATACCTCTGGGGGTACTGATCTAGGAGTTTCCTTATCTTCCGGATTGGTTCAAAATTACAAGGCTACGGAGCTGGATATTAGTAGTCGTAAACCAAAAAACTGGGTCGGCTGTTCAACGACGGTTATAAAATAAAATAGTTAGTAATGAGCCGTGATGGCTCAGGGGATAGAGCGCTAGCGTTTCAATGATGTGAATCGGTTTCGAATCCCAGCGAAGGCTGGTCGATACGAATTCCGCAATAGGCACGCATCGACCACAGTGTTGACGTAAAAATATCCTCTGTGGTAGACGGATCATGAGTTGGAGTCCCCTTGTAGATAGGCTAACCATGGGAGGTTTTCGTAGATTTCCTCTCCGTGTAACGCAAATGCGGGCTAGTTCCATCAAGACCTCCACGAAGGCACAATTTCTCCCAATACTCGATCCTAGAGTTCCCTTGTCTTCTGGATTCGGTTCAAAATTACACGGCTACGGAGTTCAGTAGTAGTCGTATATCCAAAAAATTGTGTCGGCTGTTCAACGACTGTTATAAAATAAAATAGTTAGTAATAATAGTTTAGCGATTTTCTACGCCTCTCTTAAATGGATTGTCTTCTACATTAAATTGGTTTTCATTGGTTCATTTCTACATTAAATTGGTTTTCAGAGCAATATCTTACTTTTTATTTCATCCAGTATCTATTAACAAAATTAATAATTTGAGTCAAAAATGGTTTGGCGAAATTTTACCGTGAACAACGAATTAGTGCCATTTCTCCATTAATTTTTTACCCTTTAAGACATAGCTTTTTTTTAATTTCAAGTATTTCGTATTTTCAATATCAATCATGCATCAATTTCGTCAGTAATTATATGGTTAATTCTTACGCTTCTCTTAAACGAATTAGTGTTCTTTCTCCATTAATTTTGATTTTCAGTATGTATAGTTAACTCAATTATCGTTGATTTTAAATTTATAGTTCAAAAAAAAAAAAAAAAAAACAGGATTTAAAAGCATAAATATAAACAAAATTAGCACGTGGATTGCTTTAGAAGTACTAATTTAGTAACGTATTTTGCTTATGCTAGTTTGTTAATGTAGATCATTAAGTTTATCTGACATAATGGATAAAAAATAAATACCTAAAAAAGTACAATTAATTTCTTTTTTGCTTAATCAGAGCCATAAGCTAGCAGACATCGCTGATGTTATCTTTAAAATCGTCTACAGTTTTAGTTATATCAATGGCGGTAGCTCTAAACCAATAAGTAAATTCCATTTTTCAAATGTTTCTCCTGAACGATATAATTAAAAATATTGAGTGTTTTTTTAGGATCGAGGGGTGGAATTGTCCCTTGTAACCACGGTCCAAATTTCAGGACAATAGAATAGACGGTTCTGGAGTTATCTGAGGGACGCACAAACACACACTCTTCATTTTCATCGACAGTCCAATGTGGGCCAATGCCTTCCCCTGAATATTTCTCCATAACGACTTTCGATTTATCTTTGATCTCCAATTCTTTCACTAATTGCAAGAAAATCAGACTCCACTAAATCAGCCCACCTCAAACGCGGCCTTCCCCGCTTTCTTGTTCCAGTGGGTCTAAAAAGCAATGTCTTTTTTATAGCATTGTCTTTATTCATTCGAATCATGTGGGTTATCCAATTCTTTCTATTTATTTTTATGTATTTAATAATATCAGGTTGTTTATAAATCTTGTACAAAGTTAAATCTCTTTCTTCAGTTAATGTTTTCATTTACACCACCAAGTATACTCAGTAAAATCTTTCTCTCAAATATTACGAAACAATTTTCTTCCTGTGTCATTGTCCAAGCTTCAGATGCATATGTCAAGACCGGCATGAGAAGAGATTTGTAAATGCTTTGTTTTTCTAGAAAGAAATCTAGATTCAATAAATCTTTTCAGCCCATAAACACAGCCCTATTTGCCAGATAGAGTCTTTTTTTTTTTTTCTTCTTCTTTTCCAGGAGACATTCTGTAATCAATAGTAATAATTGATCCTAAGTAAGTAAAACTCCATACTGTTTCAAATCTATAAGAATCCATTTCAAGATAGGGGTCTGGGACTCGGTTTCTTGAGAACAAGAAGTATTTTGTTTTCCCTACATTCATTAATTTCCCTACATTCATTAATAGTATTACATTTCCCTACATTACATTCATTCTAAATTACTAAGCTTAATTTTATTATTATAAATTTCAAGTATTATTTATAAATTTTTTTTTTTTTTTTTTACAAATTTCGGAACAGTTTTCAAAATATAGAGGAAATGGAACATATCGTCTTCTTAATCTACTCAGCATTCAAACATTTTTTTTTTTCTTTGCACCAAAAATATACATTTTATTAAATTTGGATGGAATGGCAGTTTATGATATTTTTAATTTGATCTTCGATTTTTATTTCGAACAATATTCTTGGAACATATCATCATTTCCAGTTCATTCTAAATTATTAAGCTTCAAACAAATATTTGAAGAGAAAATGAGAAGGAAAAAAAATGTCATTTTCCGTATAATAACCAGAGCCAAAAAAAGTATTTTATTCCAAAAATATCTGTCACTTTCAAAAAGCCCTTGAAAAAACACATGTCGAGTTAGGTTGTATCATAAACACTGTTTATTAATAGTTTGTCAGCTGTTTAAACTAATTTTAACGAAATTAAACGGTTATCAGCATTATTGTGTTGTTAAATGAATACAATATGCAAAGCATAATATATAACAGAACAGGCAAAATGTGCCAAGTAAAATCGACATTATATTGCGTGCATGTATTTCATAGCTTTCTTTTACAATGATCATAATAAAATTTTTATTTTATCCCTTTTGTACTAGTGCGCCAAATCTGTAACCACTATATGTTACCATTATCATGATACCCTAAAAATAGAGAAGGCATATTATTAGAAGCACTTAAAATAACGCTTATGCACTTTTATAACTGATGGAACGATAGAAAAAGCTAAAAATAAAGAAAAAGGCTTCGGTTTTAACGCTTAAGATCATTTTAAATGGTTAAAATAGACATACGGGCGGCAGTTTGGAACTTAAAGCTATTTATAATACAAACATTAGCGTTATCGATTATTATAGAATTAGCGTTATCGATTATTATAGAATTAGCGTTATCGATTATTATAGAAGTCCCCGCTTCCTTAACATTTCATTTCGCAAAATATTTTATTCTGTAATTGTTTGAAAGGAAATCGCATGCCACTTAGAGATGAGATATAGTAAACAATAACCATTCGAATGAGTAGAAATCATACGAGAAAAATCGTTTCATTAAATATAATTGTATTAGGCATAAATGTCTAACTAAAATAAATATATATTTTTTAACTTAATACAATTGTTCAAACATTTAAATTCAATTTAACAAAATCTTCAACTCACCAAACAGTAACCTCATCTTGTTAAGATGAATTATCCAATAAATAAGAAAAACTAAAATTTTGTAACAGAAAAAATCCAAGAATATCACATAAGAAACGTACCTCACTAAGTCTTTAAAATAAAACCTTAATTTTAAAAGCCACTCATATCCACAGGTGACTTTGGAATATTAAAATTCATAAATGCAAGAAGCACTCACAAATCATCCCGTCAAAATAACCGGAGGCTTTAAACTCAGTATAAATCCACTACTGCAGTGAGAACAATTAAAAAAATTTTATGATTACATAAACACTCGGCAATATTTCCTCTTGAATAAGCAAGCGACCACAGAACGCAACAAATAACTCAAAAAAATGAAAACAAGTTAACACAAATTATGCAAGCAGGTCCAAAGACAAGATCGTAAAATGAGGCAACAACAAACAGAGGGACACTCGCAACTTAATTACGGTAAAGAGTTTGCGTCCTCAAGGTTACAAATATTGGAAAGACATAAACATTGGTGGGCGACTGCCAAGTTCGACGCGCATCTTCAAGTTTAAAGTTACGTAACAGCCAGGATGCTATCTTTAAAAAAATGCCGCCTTTTTTTTCCCCTTGAATGTTCCGTCTTCAAACAATGTATTACGAAACGGAACGTGGTTGAAAGAACTCGATAATTGATCAAGATGTTCCACTTCCCAGAAAATGCGTGATTAGAAGACATGCCTGGGCCTCTTAATAATCAGATTAAAGTGATGCCCTTTAGCAGAGTTTTTTAGAAGATAGTTGGAAGTGATTTAGTAAAACAGGTATTGCTAAAAATATCTTACATGGTGTCAATGTCGAGTTTACGAAATAACACAGAGTATTACAATCTGAAGAAAAAAAAATTTTTTTTTACAAGAATAAATATAACTACAGTATACTCTCGAAAACCTTGTTATATCAACAAATTATTTTTCCACTTGGCACTATATATATTCACCTAATGTTAATTTGAATTCCTACGTCGCAAGGGTTTCTTCTCAAAACCTTGCTATATCGAATTTTTTTCTTAATAGAAAATTTATTTTTTCGGAAAAACCACCATGTAAGTTCACTGTAAAGCACAATTCTTTTCTATTTAATGCATAATGTTCCAGTCTTACTTTTAAAAATAAAATTATCATTCTTGTATTTAGACTTACAGTCAACTATCATTATATGCATATTTGACAGTAGTTATTCTTGTGTTTCATGGCTCTACTTTTTAAAGTAATATTTTAGAATATATTTTTTTTACTTTTTAGAACATATTTTGTTCTGAACTTGTCATCTCGAAATTTATTTAGTTCCCTTTAACTTAGAGCTATCGAAAGTATACTGTACTCAAAAATATTATTATTGCATATAATATAATTAATTAGTATTAAATTTTACAGAATACATAAATCCAATAATAACTAACACTGCCACTTTTCTTAATTCCAATTTCAGCGAACTCAGTAAATCTGGTCATATAAGAGGTCACTCAAGGAGAAATTTGGGTTTCTAAACGGATCTACAGAAAAAAAATGCAGGTAAATTGGACTCTGCACAAAATATTTTACCGCAAAAAAGGAACACGAAAATTATTTTATCTAAAAAACGAAATCTTCCCTTTAAAACAAAACCCTTCAAACCCTTAACGTTTCCTACCATAATAAGTAAACGAAAAAAAAAAAAAAAATATTTTTTTGCAAAAAGGTGTCGATGAAATTAATATTATTTGTCAACTAATTCATCACTGTAATTGGCAAAAAAGAAGAAAAAAAAATCATGTTGGAAAATATACAGAATATAAGTATTTTTGATGCTTAGTTTAAAAATATGAATAATACTGGAATTAGTAAAGGGGTTACAAAAATACAGTGAAACTTGTAGGGAGTGACCCATCTCCGATCCACAGTAAAATGGTCGTTAATGAAGGTGGGTCGTTCTTAGATGTTACCTACATTGACTTCAAAATTGTTATCCAAGGTACAAGATTTTCAGCAAACGATTTTATTTTTAGTCAGTGTCATTTTCTTGGACTTCTGTTGGGAGTCATGAAAAGATAGATCTATGAATTAAATTAAGCGTCTATAAAAATGATCCCTACTGAACTTTTTTTATTAATTTAACTTTCAGCTCTAAAAGTAAATCGTTGATAGCATCGTCTTTAGTGCACCCTAACTACAACATGAGGTTGCATCGTTAAAAAAAAAAATTTAAATAAGAATCTTAAACAAATATTTAAAATATATTTTAATCTACTTATTTGCCTTGTTAAAATTTTTGTTTTGATATTTTTTGTGTTTCCTTATTTGATCTTTTCGGCATTTGGTGCAAATGTTTGCCCGGTCTCTGGGAAAGATTTTTATGGTCTCTCCTTAAAGGTTTTCTTCAATACAAGGTCTATAGAAAAAATTCCGTGTCTCCCAAAAGTGGTCCTAAATAGAGATGGTCGCTACATAAAATCTCAACATAAATTACTTTTAAAAACTTAAATCGAAAATAAGCACCATTAAGTACTTTTTTAAAAACGCTACGCATCCTGGCGGTTCAAATTTTATTTAAGTACAGGGGTCTGTCCAGACATTTTGTGAAAGGTCCGGTTTTCGGGAAATTGTGAAAAAATTACTTACATTCTTTCAACCAGGGTCCGCTTTTATGAATTTGTGCAAATAGGGTCCGGTTATAGCAAAAAACTTTTTCAAGCAGTTTTTAAATTGTAAATAGATACAAGATTATGCTCGGCACTGTAAAATTAATAATTAAAAAAAATTAAATTTTCAAAAATAAACAGCAAATGCTGCTTCTAAATTAGAGTTGCAACAGACAAATATTTGGCATTCAGCCTGAATGCAGAATATTTGCTGAATGCAGAATATTCATTTCTGACGAATAATGGAAGAATCGTCTGCCGAAGACATAACTTAAATCGTTTACATCCATCTTTCATATTTTCTGCCCTGGGAAGGGTTTATTCAATTAACAATAATGAAGATGAACAAATTTGTGAAGGGTCCGATTAAAAGAAAAACCATTTTGTGGAAGGTCCGTTTTTAAGTTAAAACATTTTGTCACGGGTGCGTTTTTATGAGAAGATATTTTGTGAAGGGTCCGTTAACGGACCCAAATTTCTTCTGATCAGACCCCTGGTAGGTCATTAAAATCAATTTCTTTTATTTTCGGAGTTTCTTGGAAAGCAAAATGAAAACGTAACAAAAAAATTACATATGGACAAATTTCAAATATGGCATGAAAGTTCAAATCGGGGAGAGAAAATCTTTTCTCATATGAAATGAAAACCAAACGCATATTTCTTATGATAGATAAATAGTGGAAAGGTCAATAAGATGTTGAAAAAGAAAATAAATAAATAAAAAGATAAGATAGGAAATACAAATAACGGGAGGCAATCGATTAAAAACAAACTCACCATAATATTAGTTTTGAGAAAAATAACTAGACCTACCGATATTAAAGTCATCGAAAAAGAATTTTCAATAGGTAAAACTGGGCTCTTTACAAGTAGCTGGAACACTATCTAATCTTAAAAATGGTATATAACCTCCACAGTCACTTAATAGAAAAGTGTTGATTAAAGATAAAACACATGTTGACGGAACAATTGTAACAAAGAATTTTGTCTGATAATAAAAGGACAGATTTATAAAGATCATATTTTATTAAAAGTCACGTCCTTATGATTTCACCTGCCGTAGAAAATAACAATTTTGTTAATTTCCAAGTCGACGAAAAATATCAGCCATATTTCGTAATGGTTTCTAGAACAGACTGGAAAGGATTTGTAGAAAATTTACAAAAGGTCAAAAGATACACCTGATTCTGTCCACTAACTGAACTCCGGAAATTATGAAACAGTATTTTTAAATAACGCAAACAAGCGACATCTAATTAATAAACTCAGCCCTATCTGCACGTAAATACATTATTTTTCCACCAGTTAAATAAATACACTTTTTCTACTTAACATGAGTATAAAACTGAAAATTTAGCAAGATTTTACAGCACAGAATAATGTGCGCATAGGGATTTTTTTTTAAAGGAACAATTTAATTGCTAATTATCTAAATTATTAAGCACCAGCAATGTAAAAGTTAAAATAACTAATCTTAAATTTGTAACTAAATTTTTGCAGACGACAATTTTAGTAACGAAATCAGACACACAAAGCTTGGTTTCTAAGAATAAACCTTTTTTTCTTTTTTTCCCAACAGATTCGGACTTTTTTAAAATAATCGCCTTGTTATTTCGAACCTAATTCACAAGACAAGGAAACTCCTGGATTAAGTGTAACGAAAGACTTTTTCATGGAATTTTATTTTATTTTATAACCGTCGTTGAACAGCCGACCCAATTTCATGGGTTTACGACTACTTACGTTCAACTCCGTAGCCTTGTAATTTTGAACCAATCCAGAAGACAAGGAAACTCCTGGATCAGTACCCCCAGAGGTATTGATTTGTTGTGGGAACATGGAGGACTTTGAGACTCGACAGATTTAACGTGCATCAGTCACCATTTACTACACGGGGAGTCTTCGGCCGGCGAGGATCGAACCCACGACCTCTTGGATATGGGCCCAGCGCCCTACCGACCAGGCTATCCCGGCCCAAACAGTTTCATGGAATTTAACCGCATTTGCGTTACATGAAGAAAAAAATCACGAAAACCTTCCACGGTTAGGCTGACGGCAAGGGGACTCTAAACCATGATCCGCCTACCACTGAGGATATTTTACGTCACCACTGTGGTTGGTGCGAGCCAGGTGCAGAATTCGAATCAATCAGCCATCGAACCGGGTCAACTCATCGGAAGGAGAACGCTCTATCTCCTGAGCCACCACAGCTAGGGTGATAGAGCGTAAACAATTAGTCAGTGTTAAACAATTTAAGATATGGAGGGGAAAAAAAAAATTAGACCATATTTTACATTATCCCATATTATCAGTCGAAAAGAAAAAAAAGTAAAGCTCTTTCTTTTGAGTCTGGTTTTCTACTTTAAAATGTTACTAGCTCAAATTAATTAGTTTACCTAAGGCTGAACATTGAGCTCCGGTTTTTCTTTGTGTAGTGTACACTTATTTGCATATAGCGATTCCACTATGGGTATGAAATATTAGAATTTTAATTGTTCAAAAAATACAAAAAGTCAATTCGAAAGTGATTGCATTTGCTTCTTAGAAGAAAAAAAAAACAGCACTGAACAGAACAGGCGAAAACACATTTGTTTAAAAGAAGAAAAAAAAAGTATTTTTTTTCTCTTTTTTACATTGATCAATCAATACCATCATAAAACGCATTGATAATGCTTAATTTTTATCTGAAAACAATATTCAAACTAAAATGTTTAATATTTCGAACTAAAATAGTTAAAATTAATATTTTATTGCAACAAACTAATCACTGAATGAACATAGTTATTTTAATCCAAACTCAACACCCTCATGAATTTATAAAGACAAAGGCCTGATTTGTCAGTTGTATTTCAAATGGAGAATAAATTAATTTAGATCAGGAAATATGAAAAGAAACATGAAATTAATAATTCTAAATTACTCTCAGCAGAAAAAGTCTTTCTTTATTATTTATAAATGTATACAACCTTCCAAATACGTTTTCAAAAGTAGCTGAATTTAACATGAAACTAAATAGATATAATTAAAATATGCAGGTATAATTTTGCATCTAAAACCAATTGAAAATTTAAAAGTTTCAGTCAGTTTTGATTCTTTTTTTCTCCGTCATTGTTTTGATTTACCATCACTATTTTGGACATTTGGTCTTTTGGTCAATGTAAGACAAAAGCCATGCAAAATCTCTATATAAAATCTTCAATATTTCAAAAAAAAAAAAAAAAAAAAAAAATTAAATAAAAAAAAAACTAATATTTCAAAATTTTTAAAGAACTTTTCTAATACGCGCATAAGCAGATTGTTTTACTAATTAACCAGGAAAGAGATTTAATTCAACAATGAATTTTTCAACAATAGTCAGTTAACTTTTTAAATCAGTCAAAAAGTCAATAGTAAGTTATGTCTTTAATTGGCTTAAATAGCAAAGCATTTGTTTGACTGTGATTGATTATAAAAGTTAACGCAATTTCTTTAGTAGACATTGAAGGAATTAAAAGCTAAAACTGTCAAATTGAGTTGATTTTTATTTACAAAAATTATAAAATGCACTTATTCCAACTTCTTTAAAATAGACAGAAGTAAAAATAAAAGCGTAATAATTAATAAATTTTAAATTTACAGAGTTTATGGAGCAGCATAAAAAAGTTTTATGAAATTTAAAACAAGCAAAATATTGATTCAGTAGTTAACCTTGTCTTGGAGGTACATTAATGAGTTATTATCGACAGGAATTAATAATGAGAATTAAATATAAATCCCAGGCCACTGAAGAAATTAGAAAATGTATTTTTTATTAAATAAAAATTATAAAATACATAAAAAAAAACTTCGTGCAGCTATATTTTTAAAAAAAATTGAATATTAAAAAACTATATAAAACACTTAAATTTTAATAAAAACACCAGAACATTACAAACCTTACTTTTATTCAAATAAGGAAATGATTAAATAAATAATTATTAGAATGTTTATAAAATCCATTTTCTATTATAAAAAATGTCGTTTTTAAAGCAACTTTACAACTATAGAGTCTGCATCAGATCTTTCGTTATTATAGTATTTTACATTTGAAGTATCTTTAAATAACGATAAGTTTTTCCCCTAATACATTTTCTTCTCAAAATAAGTTAAATTATATAAGCAAGCAATATTTCAGATTGATCTTAAAACAGTATATACAATATGCTACTTAAAATGTGATAAGTCATGGGTTTTAATTAATGTGAATAATTGGATTCAATCTCATAGGTTTTCAACAATATTAATTTATCTCCGATTAAAATCGTCAAAAACTTGTCAACTGCACATAATGTATGCATGCTGATAAGGGAAGAAAGTTCGGAGTCAAACACATAAAGAGAGAGAGAGAGAGAGAAAAAAAAAAAAAAGAAAACAACTTTAAGTACTAAAAAAAAAAAAAAACTTAAGTGGGTGATGGTTTCGTCCTCTATTTCTCGCTCCTTTAATATTTCTGATATTTCCCGACTGGAGTGTTCAGTACATGGAGCTAGAAGTACTCCTAGCTCCATGGTTCAGTAGTAACACGCCAATAAGAATAAAACTAATTTATTTATTTTGCCCGGAAAACATTTTATTTCTCATTTTACACACCAGATGGCATTACCAGGATATTTTTAAGGTTATTGTAGATAGTTAGTTTATTCTAAACTAGATGTCAGCACTAATCAGGCATAAAAAATGCACTTTTATGACCGTTTTCTTGGAAATTAACCGATCGTTAAGGGGCTAATAATTGTGTTCCATAAAGGCAAAACATTCTCACAATTTGCTATTAATATATTTTTAACACATTATTCTATGCCATGATTAGGTTGAGGGTGATTTCTTAGAGTGATGAATTAAGATTTCAAAATCTTTTTCTTTGGGGGTAGGATTTTTATTTAAAAGGGTGGGATCATTATTATCATATAAGTTTATTAAATCTTCAATTCAAAATTTACATAACTAAAACATTAATTTTATAATTAATATTTTTTTGAGAGGAAGGGGTTACTGCTAGGGGAAGACCCCCCCCCCCAAAAAAAAAGATGCCTGAGTTCTCCAAGATAACAAATCCTTAGTTCTTGTGACTGCAGTATTAACAAGTCATTTTTAAAAGAAGATGGTATTGATGCATTTTGTGTACATTGTGGTTTAAACTCTTCCATTTCCTTAGAAGAATTAAATTTCTTAGTACAAATTTACAAAGAATTAGAAAGCAAGGTTCAAGGTATTCATTAATTGGGTAAAAGAAAAAGATTTTCCCGAACATAATGAAGAGGGAGATTCATAAGTAAAACAGAAAGCTCTGGATTTTGAAAAGTTTTATGTAACCTTTTCACTTAATCAACTAATTCTCTTGTTTCCTGGGGGGTTGGAGATTTTATCAACTGTGGGGCTGCAAACTTTCAATGCTTTTTGCAATTATTTATTCTACAGGTAACTATGTTTATGTTTTAATGCATTTTTCATTACTTAAACATCATTACATTAATCGTTATGCATTATTTAAACTTATTTTACACACCACTATACATAAATGATTCAAAAGTAAATATACGATATCGCTTTGTTCCAGCTCTTTCATGGCAAGGCTCTTAAAAAGTTGGTAAAATAACAAAAAATTCTGAAAGCTTGATGGTTTTTAAATATCTAACACTTATTAAACTTATAAAAACTTTCTTTCTGATGCTTGAGAATTCCTATTCTCAAACATAAACAGAAAAAGCACAGGCAAAACATATCATGACCCACAATTGAGCCTAAATTAATAAAACATTTAAAATTAATTACTATATCATAATGTAATATTATATTCATATAAAAATAATTCTGCTTAAATAATTTATTAAAAAAAACTGCATATTATAATAAAATAATTTTTTTTTAATATTTTCAATAAATGCCTGAGAGAACATTGCTAATTGATGCATAATATATGATTGTGATAACATATAAATTGAAAAAATCTATAAAATTTTGAAAATTTCTTTCTGCACTCTTTAAATTATTTCTATATAAATTAATTTATTTTTTAAAAAAATACCTACTTGCATTTGAATAGATGCTTAGTAACATTACATTTCTGTTTAAATCTGAATCAAATTGGTCGTTAAATTGATATAATTTTCAAAGAGAACAACACCAATTTCTGCATTTGTTTTGCATTGCAATCATTCTCAACAGAAAAATAACATTTTCTAAATTTTCCTAACAGCGATCAGAATCTAATCAAGTCAGATCAGATATAGTTAAAAAATTAAATTTGCATGCATTTTTATTGCTTGTAAAAATGGGGAAGGGGTGTTTTTTCCATTAGTCAAGAAGGGAATGAGCACCCCTGTCTATTGCTTCTCATTAGAAAGAAGAAAAAAAATTAAAATATGATTCTTCAATTTATGAAAGTTCTGTGAAGTCAAAATCTTGTCAACTCAACTCTAAGGTTTTATTACTTTAAAAAAAAAAAAAGTAGTGAGCTGTGAATATATTTATGATACTAAAATAAAAATACCAGGTCATTAGAAAATCCTTGAATGTCTCCAGCACAATTTTTTGAAAGGTGTGATATTAAAATACACACTTAAAATAGTTCTTAAAATTTCACATGTAAAGGAAGAAAAAAACCTTAAAAAAGTTCTTAAATCTGCTAAATATCTGCAAAGTGATTTTAATTTTTAAATTAAATCTTGTTTTTAACTTAATTGAACATAAATTTATGATGATTCAAGGAATTCTTTCAATGCATTATCTGGCACTGTATTCCTAAAATATAAATATTTGGTTACAAAAAAAATTTGAATATAGAATAGGAACAAACATAATGAATAAAGCAATGATATTAAGTTTTGACATATTACTCTCACCAACCTATGAAACATTTTCACTTTAAATTTATCACTAAATAATGTGTTTACATTTACCAGGATAGAAAACTACTACTTTTACTATTTGTGTATTTGACACTAAATAGTGTTTTGAAGTAAAATATAAAATGAGTTAGTCTAAAGAATATCAAAACTAACAACTTTGTAACCAGGTTAAAACAACTTTGATTCTATGAAACTTAATTGCAATTAACTATGGAATTTTGAGCAAAAATAAAACTAACTTTTAAATATAAAAGCATTGAAGCAAACTATGATGTTCTAGATATTAAATAAACAGTAAAACTAAACAATAAAGCACAAAAAATATTCGCACAAATTTTTTTGAAAAAAAAATAGGCAAATAAAATATAATGGTAAACAAAGTTGAGGGGGGGGGGCAAAAGATGTTAATAACGAAAAAAAAAAAAGAAGACCAGATTGTAACAAATAAATTCAGTACCATATTTTCACATCACTGTTTATTTCCTTTGCATATAAGAAGCATTATGTAAACAACACAACTATGTTTAAAAACTTAATAAATACAAAGTTTTTTAAGTACCCTTAATAAACACAAAGTTTAAATTTTCATAAAAATCAATGATTCTTTGATAAGTTAACAAAAGAGATGAATGAGAATTTTAGGATATTTTACAGCTGACATACATTGTGTTGTGTAACTACATAATGATGACGACAATTGTATTTATAAACAATGACAAATAAAAGCGATTAGAATAAAAATAATATTCAGTGTACAGTTTAATAAAAAGCGGTGCTTTTAAAAATATTAAAACAATCGATATTCATTAAAGTTAACACTCTAAGACCATCTAGAATTGAAAAACAAGTGTAATAATAATTTTGAGATCCTTAAACATACACAGCAGGGAAAATTTTGCTTAAATTTTTATTCTTACTTACTTTGTAAGCAACATACATCGAAACAAAACTGAATATACTAATCTCTTTCTATAGAAATGTCAAACGTGTTTTCACAATTTGCAATATGATGCACGTCCTAACGTGTCAAGCAATGGGAAATTCCAAGTAGCAACAAAAGGTGACACACTCCAGCATTCTAGAAAATACATATGTTACATTTTCTATAATTAATGTACGTATCTGGTATAAGAAGTTTAAACTCATTATCGTTCTTAAAAGGTGAGAAATCAAACTCAGAATCACACAGACTAAACTTAAAAGTTGAAAAAGTTTAGCGCGTACCACTAGCATTACTTTATCATAAGCATTGAGCGATGAAGCATGAATTTATTTTATTTTCCCTATCTAACTAATTTCCCTACGTTTTCCCCTTTACCTATTTTACGACAAACGTGATACTCATAATGAATTTAATGAATGTGACCCTATCATTGGAAAGGAGACGTCAGGCGTGATTTATTTTCATTTAAGCTGAAACTGTTCAAAACCGGATTAGGAGGGGGCCCAATATTTTAACGATGCAATTTTTATTACATTTTAAAATAATCAAGGAAATTTTTAAAAAAAATTCATATAATTGCATTTTGTATTTCGATAATTAATTTTGAAAAATAGGAAATAAATTAGGTTTGGTTATTGAATAATTAGGTTTGGTTATAAATTAGGTTGGAATAAATTAGGTTTGGTTATTCAATGCTCAACAATGCAAGGATGTTTATGTAAACAATATTAAAATTTTTGGGGATTGCAACAATGTATATGAAATTAAATAAAAAGTAAAGATTACTAATTTTTTTATTTCTAGCTTTCATTTTTTCCCCTATGAAAATGAAATATATATGTCTTACAAAAAAAATCTATTTTTAAATTACTATAAATCGCAACAAATCTAAAAAATTATATATAAAAGTGTATATTTCTTTTAATTTTTTTTAAAAATACAATTTATTTAACATGAGTTGTAAAAAAAAAATGGCATGCTTGTTTCTTGTGAGATGTTATCATTAGCAACGGTAATAATATGATTAACTGTTTATAACCTGCTTAAAGATATTAAAATTGTTCAAACAACTTATCTAGATCATTTAGAAAGATATATATATATATATATATATATATATATATATATATACATATATATATAAATATCTATCTATCTATATATATAAATAATATAGATAAATAACATATTAGATAGTTCAGAAAGTAATTTCGTTTTCCCCCCTCCCCCAGCATTGCCTTTTTTCACAGCCAATTTTACTCTGTGAAGCTAAATATTTATTTTGGCAGCTAATATAGCAAAACTTGTTTTAAAACCATCGTTGAACAGCTGACCCAACTGTGGGTTTTCGACTACTAATGTTCTTAGTTTATAATAAGCTTTTTAATTACATAATAAAGGAAGTCGTATTTAAGAATTACTATGTTTCGGGTACTGTTTATTAGCGGATATTATAATATGAAATTAGCAAAACATTGATACTTTTGGTCCTAAAATAAAACCAATTTAAACATCATTTGTTTGGTTTAAATATTCATGAATTCAGACCAAATATAAAACTATCCTTGAAAATAAATTTCAGATGTCATTAAAGAGCTGAAACTTATATTATTTAAAATAATGCAAAACTAACACTTCAGTTTTATTTATAAAAGAAAGAAAAAATTTATTACAATGT
The DNA here is from genome assembly GCF_982258835.1 of Parasteatoda tepidariorum. Classification (NCBI taxonomy): domain Eukaryota; kingdom Metazoa; phylum Arthropoda; class Arachnida; order Araneae; family Theridiidae; genus Parasteatoda; species Parasteatoda tepidariorum. Next base: position 15,983,756 of record NC_141756.1, on the reverse strand, counting down.
TGATTGACATTGAAGTTCATTTATTTTTGATTGATAGTATACTATTATCTGATTTAAATTTCATAAATATTTTATTTGAAGTCAGAAAGATTCATGTGCATTTAATGATAATAATAATCATAATGATAATAATAATAGTCACTGATAATGATAATAATAATAGTCACTGAAATTTTTTTAGATAAAAATTTGAAATTAGTTTTAATGAAACTGTTGTTCATGCTTCATATAGCATGATTCTTTCTTATACAGATAGATAAATTGCTTGAGTGTATCTTCTGAGGAAGGCGTAAATAATTTTTTATGACATTAAAATTAATTATTCGATTTCATAATTTTATTTTAAGGCGTCATATTAACCAAATATAGGTAAAAGTACTAAAAAGTAATTTATTAATTATTTTAAATTATTCTAAACACACTGAAAAAAATTCATTTCTCTATCTGCATTATTTATAAAGTTTTGTGCGTTTTTTGGGAAAAAAAGCAGTGTTTTTTCTTGCAAAACGAAAGTTTTTCTTATGCATGTTTTTTTTTTTTAAAGTTTACATGTTATTTGAATCTCTAGAGATTTTTTTTCTGTTGAAGATAAAACTTTAAGGTAATTTCTTTCACAATCAACCAAAAATAAAATTGTGCATTGAATAAGCATTTGGAAAATTATTAAACTTTTTAAAGCATGTTATTTACATCTGTGCATTCGATATATACATATATTTTTCCTTTTCAATTTAACATTAAGGGAGCCACATAAATTATTATAATTGATATATAAGCAATTGAACTTTACTGCAAAAAACATAATGCTGTTTTTTTTTCTTGCGAAAAATATAGCAGATACTCACAGCTTTAAAGAACTAATAATGTTTATATAATTTTTTAAAAAATCTGAGGCATTAAAAGTGTTTGTCACATAACTGAAAAGATGTTTATTTTAGTTTTATTTCAAAAAAAATTTCTGATAATACTTTGACCCCTTAATCATCGAGGAGTTAAAATTAAATTTGCATTTTTTTAGATTTGGATGAGTTATCAAATTTTATGAATAGGATTTTTTTTATAAATTTTTTTCTGTTATTAAATGCAAATAATATTGTACTTTTATTATGACTTACATGAAATTAGGTAGCCAATATTTGAATAACAGAATAAATAAGTTTTATAGTTCAAAATGTTTTGCAAGTGTAATGGAAATCTTTAGATAAAAAAAAATTAAAAAACTTCAAAATAGTAAAACAATATTAATGGAATATTACTTAGTAACATATGTTACGTTGTTGTTAACATAATATTTATAATTAAATGACATTATGTAAGCTTATTACCCCAATCCTTAGTTAAATCAATGTTTGATTTTTGAGTAATCATAAAATTTGACATACTAATTTTTATTAATAAATTTTCCCATTATTTTATATTTCGACAGTGTGCATATTTGTTAACTTTGCATTAGTATGCATATGTGTGGAAAAAAACTTTATAAAATTTATTTAACATTTTATTATAAAACATTTCTCATACCTGGCAGATTGTCAACTTTTTATCCAATTAAAACTATACACCATTCTAGGTTTCCATTCTAAGGGAAGGGGATCAAGATTTTTAACATTATAATGAAGTTAATAACACTTCGCTTTTAAAAGAACATAACAGTTAATGAAATGTTTATAAATACATTTTTTAAATACAATAATTTTGGAGCAAAACATTGTTATTTGTATAATTTTTAGAAAAAAAGTTTTCATGAGTATATTTATTAAAATGTTTAGCATAAAAAAATAAGTTAAATTAATTTTGCACAAAATGAATATATTTTACTCATTGATTATTTTCTATCTGATAATGTTTAAATTTGGTGACTCTTAATGGTGTTAAACTTAATTTTTTTAATGTTGAAATTAGTATATTGAAAACTATAGGTTCTTTAAAATTAGTTATAACTCATTTTACTTATTTACCTACTTGATTCAAAACAAATGAATACAATTTTAATTTACTACTATCAAAGTTTGTAAAGCAAATCATATACACAAGACAACTTCCAACTAAAAAAATTAAATAACTTAAATTTTTTAAATAGATATAACTTTTTCAGAAAACTTATAAAAAATATGCATAATGTGAAAGCATTTTTCTACAAAAATTTCTTCTGTGTACTATTTTCTCAATTTTTTTTTATCAGCAGTTGATAAAATAAATTTTATTGTTCATTTGCAAAGTTCTTTAACTTTTTGAATAATTAAGAAAAGATTGTAATAAGGTTAACCTTTTAACTGTTGAATCAATGGACTAAGTTTCAAAATGAATATTAAGCATTAGAATGACATATAATAGGTCAATTAAAAAGCCCCAATTTAATCATATTCCAATTTATTAAACAATTTTTGTTGAAAATTGGTTGATTTAATGTCAAAAAACCTGTATAAAACTGTAATTGGATTTTACAAGAATATTTTCACAGAATTTCGGAAAACTATTTTAATGTAGCTCTAAAGAAAGTATCTGACTATTCAGAGAAATTTAAAAAAAATCTCCAATTGTTTAAATTGTTGAAAAATTGTAAGTAGACCAGCCTTAAGGAATTATGAGAGGTTCCTAAACTGATTTTTTAGGAATCACACAAATAAAGTATAGGGCTATAATTAGGCTATCTATGAACAGAAGATTGTGGTATTTTTAATGATTAACAGCAAATGCAGATATGCAAACCATTGAATAGATTTTTCTTCTACACATTAGCTTGTCTCAACGTATCTACCCAACGTATTTCTTTATGAATATCTGACATGACATGTCTGATCTGCTCTTCAGTTTTTATGTTACATTTATTTTATGAACAAAAATTTTTGATAATGGTTAATAACATTAAACAATTATAGAGGAAATGCAAAAAGAAAAAACTCTTACTTCATTTTTGTCTACAGTGTAATTAAAAACACTAAAATTTATTTTTTATTATTTTCTAAATTATTTATAACCTACTATATATTATTTACTATATAGTAGGGCACTACAAGTAGTGAAACTACTGTAGTCTCTACTTTTTTTCATAGTTTGTAGAGCAGTGTGCCTTTTTTTTAAGAAAAAAAAAAGTAGTGTAGAGAGTAGTGCAATACAAAAAAAACTGTAGTTTGTAGCGATTCCCAGCAACTACTTTTAACGTTAGTTTAGAAAAGAAAAGCGGTTCTAACGCAACTAATTTTTCAAATTTGATGGGTGCAAATCTTTGTGGGTTCGTCAATGGACGCAATGAAAATGACCCTGTGGCTGCAACTGAGCTTTAACAGAAATTAAGTATTTAAATCAAGTTTAACTAATATTTGAACTAGCCATAACATAAAATAGATAATTAATCACTTTGGTCACACTTTCACATGCGAATGCAGACTCGTGAAACATTGATGTTATTTCAAAGAAAGGGAACATATTTCTGATGAACTCAATTTCTCAAAGGAAATAAAAGAGCATAAAACAATTAAAAAATTGCAAGTATTTGATCATTTTGCATTTCTGAAATGAAATATTTGCTTGTTGTAAAAGGCATGAAAAGTTGAAAGTTAAGTGAACAAATTTGAAAAATATGTTTTGGAATGTTCTTGTAAACATGAATAATTTCTTAATTATTCCCTCATATTTAATGTAGTTAAGCCCATTGTTTTTTAAAACCATTTTGAACATATTCATAAATTAAGTTCTTCAGGGAAGTTCGTCACCTTAAAGTAGTGAAGTAGTTACTACAATTCTAAAGTAGGTTGTAGTCACTATATTTAAAGCAAAGTAGTTGTAGTTAACTACATTTGTAACTAAGTAGTCATAGTCGTAGTAAACTACAAAAATAATGTAGTTTTTCTGACAACTTTTTTATCTGAAGTCAAATTTTAGTTGTTGCTTAGAAACCACATTGAACAAAGTCCAGGAAAATTATTAAGTAATAAATACGAATTTATTGATAATAATAAACAAATAAACATATAATAAAGGTACAGAAATAGAAACACAATTCCATAATGTGTAATGACATAATATAGAAATGATATTGAAAAATTATTAGAATCAGATATATAGTTCTTTCATAAAAAAAAAATAATCCATGCAGTTTAAACAATTTAATGTACATTTTTTTTCCAGTCAAAATTTAAAGTGTTCATTATTAAATGCTATGAATAATTTGTTTCTAAGTAATGAATGTGCTATAATTATGAGAAATTATTATTAAATCTGAAAGTGTATTACTCAAATTTCTTTACAGTTTTATCTATGTATAATGGAAATCCTAATTAAATTTTACAAGAGATATAATTAATTGAAATTTTTTATTAGAATATGTCGTAATATTTAACAGAAAAACCTCAGAAATATTGCACTAACTTAAAAAAAAAAAATTCATTGCTTTCAAATCTAAGGAATTACTTCCACGAATTCATAAACTTAATATATATTTTAACTATTTAAATCAAAAACAGATAGTAAAGCTTATTGTTAAAACTTTAAGCCTACACTTTTAAATCAGTAATGAGTACAAGATACAAAGGTAATAAATACATCTTATTACTGGACTTATCCGTGCTAAAAAAAAGTCCAAAAATATGCACTAAAATGAGTTTTTGTATCTTGTATAAAAATAAAGTTTGCAATAATGATCTATTCATGTCACCATCAAATGCGTGAGAAATAAAAATGAGAAGATGACATTCTAAAAAAGAGATTGCAGCTAGATTTGATCATAGCTCTAAATTGTAAACCTTATGTAGCCTAATTATTACTTAGACTAAAATATTTAAGAATATGCATGTCACAAATGAAATCAAAGGAATCAGCTTAAACTATCACAGTCCATATATTGCTTTAAACATTGTGGGAGAGTATTTTTTCAACGGCAGAATTGACATCTCCAAATGTGGCGATTAAAGCTGAAAGAAATAAAAAATTAACTATGCTTTTTTTTTAATACTGAAAAGCAATAAAGTTTCCACAAATAAGTATAAAACTAAAATTTAATAATATAAAATTAAGCATTCAGTGAAATAATAGTTAATTTTACAAATGAAGATACATAGGGTTCACACCGGTAATAAAAATTTAGTGGTCTAAAAGGATCATTTAGGTATTTGTTTAGTGGTCCAAAATCTTACTATGGCAGTCAAACTTGAGATAAAAATCGATTTTTACAACAACGTAATTCCTGTTATGATTGGTACACATCAAAAACTATTAATTACCATTTACAACACATTAAACTAATTATGTTCAATACCCTATAATGATTGAAGATTAGTATTTGTAAAAATTAAGTGAAAAGAAAGAACAATAAAACTTGAACAACAGTTTTTATTTAAATGCATGGAATTCGATGCAAGAAAAGCAAACTATTTTTGTTCCAATTTGTAAATTCCAAACATATTTTAAGGTGACAAATTTTTAGCCCATTCGTATGATTTTAGAGACATTTGTTGAGCATTTGGCGACAATTGTCACCATACTAGCGTGAACCCTAATGATGCATGACATTTTAGTTATAAATTGCTAGCTTTAATGGCTAATTATAAGGGTAAAAACGTGAATTATATAAAACAAATACTTTTTTAAAAAGCTTTTTATCACATTACTTATCGATAAATTTTGTTTTACAAAGCTTTAACTGGACGTTTTAACACATTGAATTGCAGTTATTAAATACATGCATATTTGAGCACCTGATCATAATCAAATTTGGCTCTGCAAAATCTGTTGCATGGGGGTAAAATGCAGTATTTGACAGGATAGATAATGTGCAGCTAACGCTAAATTTCTAACTATTCTCACTTTCGTTCTCTAAACAATGATTTAAAATGCAAAACAACATAACTTCTATAAAAATATATTATAAAGAAACATTTTCTAAACACTTTTGAATGAAATCTTACAAAGCAGCTAAAGTATGGCATCGAAATTGCAGGTGCAATTGAATATTTGAAGGCTTAACAAAATAAATAAATAATTCTTCAAAATATTTTTTAAACAAATGTCAGTTTAAGGATCTACTTAAAAATATAACTCAAAACTTTACTTAAAAATAAAATTCCATGAATTATTCAAAAATTAAAGATGTTAGCAATTAATATAGAGAAAAAAATATATAAATATTTGTTTATTAACTTTTCGATCAGCACGCACAAGCTTTTTTTTAATTTTAATTTTGGAACTATTATAAATAATTTGGAAATTTTATTTACAATAAAAATAACACGTAACTTGATACAAAGAACATTGTCACAGAACTAAGGGTTTTTAAATAATAAATTTCATAATGCACTTAAGAAATTTTTTTGTCTACCTTAGTGCATAATTGATTTTACATAACTCAACAGATTTTACATCACTCAATACAACGATAAACTAACATTACTCTTTTCACCCCAAGGAAAATTTCTTGATTATTTTAATCTAATTTTTAAATTTTTACTATGTTATAGTTGTAGATCTCAAAATTTCTACTGATATTCAAACTTAAAATTCTATGCTACCCTAGTGGGTGCCTTTTATGCTTGTTAAGCTAAGTAACAAAGTAAAACTATAAAAAAAACTCATCAATTACTCTTAAAAAAAACCACAAAATTATTCTAATTTTATATATTGATTATTCTAATAACTATATTTTTTATATATTTTTGAAAAAAAAATTTTCCGCTAATCTACTAAATTGTAAACATTAATACAAAATTTGTTTACAGTTTTCTTTTTATTTACACCTTATGTGAAATTAGTACAGCTGCAAAAATTTAGAATTTATACAGAATTGTGTCGTAAATATTTGCAGTGAAGAAACATTTCTAAGCCTTTTAAGTAAATGATGAAAGAAATGACAATTTCAATGCAGAGACCGATAACTAATGTCAATAAACTGCACAAATAAGAAAACTGTTTCAGAGCCCGCAAGTATGAATTTTCGATTTAATCATTAATCTACAGCAGGGGTTTCCAACTGGCGGCCCGCATCCGGCCCTCAAAGCTTTTTCTTGTGGCCCGCGAACTAAAATATATTAGTTTTCATAGCGGACAATCTTCGTAAAAAATCTATAAGGGCTTAAAATACTTTTCTCGTTAAAAAAAAACCTAATTTTTTTGTCATCTGTGAAATTTAACATACCAACGCAACGGTGCAAAAAAAAATTTATTTCTCAGGTTTTGCATCCAAGAAAATATTTATTCAAATACAAAAACAATTGTGTACGTTGCTCTCTTTTTTTCTTTTTAATTTTGTGAATATAATTTAGCATGTGCGTATCAAAGATTCTCCAATTTAGCTTTTTGAAACCACTCATTTTGGACGAAATTATTTACATTTGAAAATTTTAAAGTGCATAAAAGAGGGAATGAATATCATGTTTTATCTAAATTCCTTGAATTGAATATCGCATGAGCGGAAAAGAAAAAAAAAATTAATTTCAGATGCTCGAGAATTTTTTAGTTGTTGCTATAATTCCTAATAAGTCGAAAAAATGTTAATTTATCACAGAATTAAATTTGAAAGTAAAAAAAAATCTTGTCACTAAGTTTCAGATTAAGAGAAGATTCAAAATGATATGTAACAAGCATTATTTGTAATGCTTGTTATTTTGTCTTTTTTTTTAATATTAGAAAAACTTTTATAAAAATCTAACAGCAATATTTAATGTTCCTTCAAACATAAAAGAGTCCTATATAAAATTTTGATAAAGTTGTGGCCAGCCATTTGACTGGTGTTTTTAATTGCGGCTCCCGGCCTCATGTAAGTTGGAAACCCAGAATCTACAGCAACTGCAATGTTAAAAAAAAGAAATAATTTCAATGAAAGCATTCATGAAATGAACAATGCAAAATGACTCCATTGTCACTTTTAAGTTATATTATTATGCTAACATAAATGAACAACTTTTTAAGTACCAATAATGACACAACACTACTTTAAATAAAAGTTTTGACATAGTTTACCTTGAAGATTCTCCTGTTTGTTTTCAAAACCCATAACTTGCATTTGTTCAAGTTGACTTTGGTACCTTTCTTCAGGGGGGCTGTCAACCTAAAGTAAAATATTTATACTTTAGTAGGGTTAAAAAAACAATAAACAAGGCTAACAAATACCATCCATGTGCCAGGTGCGTAGCCAGTTTTTCAATCAAAAAATAAACACCTATTAAGTACTTTTCAAGCACTCAAAAAATATTTTTAATCACCTTCCAAAAAATAATAATTAGGATCTGTGCAGTAATAAAAATGATTTTTTTCTATCGTTTTAAGTATTTAAATTATAAACATAAAATTCAATAACATTTTCAAAAACTTGACATAATCATGTTGATATAACTAGTTTCTGATAAATATTGCAGAGAAAATAATGAATTTTTTGTAATTTTGAACAACAATCGCAAAGAAAAAATCTCTTTTTAAAAAATAGAAAATTAGCACTTTTTACAAACACCGAATAAAAAAAGCACCTTTAAGGGCTTTTAAAAAACGTGAATCAAAAATAAGCACTTTTTAAAACTGCTACGCACCCTGAAATATAATTCTGTAATGATAGAATTGATTTATTTTTTATTTGATAAGTAGGGAAAAATAAAGTTCTTCATTAAAACAATCTATAGATTAACTTACATTGACTCCTTGAGACACAGCATTCACCATATTTCTCATAAAGTAACTAAATGCATCAGGAGCATTGTTTTCCTTACCCTCATTGTTATCAACATTTGGGGATGGAACATTCATCGCACTTTGAGTGAACCAGGATGGGTAAGGTGGTTGCCCAGGAAACCTTTAAACAAAACAGAAAAGATAATTTGCTTACAAAAAAAATTAACAATAATTATTTTAATTATAAGAACAATCTTAAAGTGGCCAATGATTTAAATAGATTAGGATTAAAAAAATTCCAGATATTTTTGTAAAAAAGACGTAATACAAGTGATTTAACCAAACATGAACGGAGTTGAATATGATTTTTTGACTAACGAGTATGATTTATTTTAATTTGTAGTAGGTAGCAGAAAACCATATTGTTTTCCTAACTCTACTTATAATTTTCTTAAAAATGTGTTACAAAAAATTGGAAACTATTACTTATCAGCAAATTTTCTGTATGCATTGTTTTAAATATATATATTTTCTGTTTATCAAGAATTTTATAAATGCTGACTCAATTTGAGTCTTAATTTTGATTTTTATATTTGTAATTATAAAGACCAAGTCTGAGGAAGGATATATTGAGCTGCACACCCTCCTCTAGTAGTTATGCTTCTTTTTGTAATTTTTTCAACATGTTGCTATAGATGTATCATGCTAATGATTTATGATTTAAAAAAATACATAATTTATTGTTGATAGCTAGACAAATTTATAACATATTTTTACACTTTTTCTGTTAGGTAACTGAGGATTAAATTTCGACCCAGAATAAAACTGCCCTAATCAATTATCAAAAAATGCAAGAATTCAAAATTACATAATACCAAAGTAGCAAAACATTGCGATGTATCGAAATATTGCAATGTTAGATTGATGATACATAGTCATGTGAAAATTTTAACGTCGCCCAGTCTTAACGTGACTTTAAAATATGCTCAGTAAAAGGCATTTTAAAACAAATGGTATAAATAGGTAGTATTTTTAAAACAATCTTAACAAATTGGAAATGTGATATTGGCTAGAAAAAACTAAGGAAAATTGGGTACATAAAAACATAACTATTTACAAATAAAACGTACAAGTCCTAAATAAACTCAAAGGAAATATTAATTGCAGTTTCATGCAATAGAGTAGAAGCAGACACATTCGCCTACGTAAATATAATCGTCTCATAATATAATTAGGGTTGATCCAAGTAATTATAAATATAAAAAAAACTTCTGGACAATTTAAGATTTATTGATATATGCTGAGGGATATTCACCAGTATGAATGCAGTACCAATTTTTCCCCCTCCAATGCCAAGAAACCTACTATATATATATATATACATACATATTAAAAACTTAAATTAGTCTGAGGATAAGAACTTTTCAATGAATGGACAAATCAATTCCCAAATAAAAAGTTTTAAAACCTTTCACTTGTGATACTTTGTCAGCTTGAGGATAAGAACTTTACAGAGAATGAGAAGTTAGATTGTAAATATACAAAGTTTTTTAAACCTTTCACTTGTGGTAAAAAATTCAGAAATCATATTTCATAAATAGACAAATTTCCTTCATCAAGATCATGCCTGGCAGCTTTCAAACTTTTTAAATACATCTTTAAAAAAATATTCTTTTACAATTAATTCAAATAGTCACATTACAGGTTTTTAACTTAATGTCACTCACTAGGTCAATCAAATGTTTTTCATACATTGTTACTTGAAAACTGAACAGTAAAGATTGCATAGTTAAAAGAAATTAAGTGAACAAAATAAATACATAAATGAACAAATAATAAAATTAATAAATAGTATAATAAATAAATAAAAAAATAAACAAATACTAAAGTAATAGTTACATATAATGATGCACATTTTATATTTATGCAAGCAAGACAATCAAAAGAATAGTTTAATTACATGTTAAAAGCATTTGGGGCAATTTGTTGCAGCTGATCTATTCCCTGATGGATATTCATCATAGCATTCAAAGCTTGAGGATTTGTCAGAAACTTCTGCATGTCTGGATTCTGCATCTAATCATATTTATAAAAATAAGTGTCATATTATGTTTTTCAAGAAAGAGTCGTAGTTCTAAAAATTTTGTCACAAATCATTAATATTAAATGAAGAAGTGACTTTAGTGAGAGAGTTACTTAAAACATAAATAAAATTACTTTAAAAATAACTAATTTAAATATTAAAGAACATTTTTTGCACGAGTGCATTTTAAATAACCTACAAAAATTGAGAAGTAAATTTTAAGAATGGTTAAAATAAAATATACTAACTTGCTTGATTAATACTGGTAATGAATTTTTCATCTGTTGCTGAACCGTTGGGTTATTTCCAAATATTGGGTTATTTACCAAAACCTAAGATAAAAATTAAAGAACATCCTTATTAAAAAAAAAAAAAAAAAAAAAAAAAAAAAAAAAAAACATAGTCTTAAAAATACATTTATAATTTTATTACTAGCCACCCAATAAATAAAATTCCTCTCAACTGTACTAAACCTTCATTCTTGTTATAAAAAAACTGAATTTTGTACAATAAATAAATAATTATTGATACTTTATGTTAAAATAAAGCAATCTTTTTAACAAAAATTGTAAGAAATACCAAGAAAACTTTCAGAAACAGACACTAATGGATATTAAATTTAGTCATACTTGATTATTTCAAAACATCTAATAAAATTTTAAACATCTAATATTACGCAGTGAATAACCAGCATAAAGTGAACAAAAAAAGATAGAACTATAGATTCGTTTAAAATTTTAATATAAAGCTCTCTAAAATTTTATTTCTTAACACAGTTTACCTTCTTTAATATTAAGATACATAGATTATATAAAACAGGGCACGAGAAGATTATAAAAATTTTTCCTTATATTATTAGCTAAGTTAACAGCATTAAATTAGCTAAGATAAGAAATTTAAGCTAATTTAGGAGTTATTACTAAATTAAGTATTATTATAAGTGTAAGTTTAGCTAATTTAAGTATTCATAAAGCATGTGAGATATCTATGGTTAACTGCATTGTTTTTAAGCAATATTTTTCACTAAAAAAGTGAAAATAAACTTTAAAAATTTGACCTGCATTCTTTTGCAATCAAATAAAAGAATATTCTTTTAAATAGGCTGCTTTGCAATGCTGCCAGAGGGTTAATATATAGCAGTTTTTTCTCATTATATGACCTCTAAACCTCAGAGCTGAAGCAATGAATTTAGTCACAAATAAATAAAATAAGAGAAGAAATATTTGCAAAGCAATTCTTACATTTTTAAAATTAATGTTTCCCAATTAGATTTCAAGTCCTTAAAAAGCAAACAGATCAAAAATTAAAAAATATATTGTGAATCAATTGTATGAAGATATGGTATTTCGTTCAAAAATAAAATTGATAGAATTTAAATATTCTATATAAGCATTTCTTTGCATACATTCAAAAGCAGACAGAAAAAATACATCATAAGGGACATTAACATAAATGATACATTATAATAATTTTGAACAAATAACTTATTTTAGTTAACTCTAAATTTATATAGGTCCATGTATTCATACATAGTTTTAAAGTCCCTATGAGAAAAGCAAATAAAAAATTTCGAATTAATTTAAATTTAATATTAAAGCAGCAAAATTAGCGCAATAAATAATTAAAATTAGTAATAGAGTTCAAGATTTCTTTAATAATATATTAAATGTTGATTGGAATTAATTTTGAAATTAGATGAAAGAGATGAACCAATAATTGTAAAACTTCAAAAGCCTACTCTATATAATTTTTTACTGCATTTGCATAATACTGCATTATGCAAATGAATCTGCATAATAAGTATATGACCCTTGTAGTCATTATCATAAAAAAGTAATATGAAATTATTAAATGAGTTTCTTTTTCACAGAATGACTGAATTTCCAGAAAGGTTTAAAACAATTCCCCAAATGGAAAATTCTTGCAGGTAAGGCTATTTGTCTGAACGATGTAGGTAAATAAGTTCTGGTGAAAATTAGAACTGCCGATGTTATTTCAACTATTATTAATTAAAATAAAAAGATGTTGGGACAAAAATCCTAACTTTTTGATTCTTCAAGTCTAATTTTTAAAAATCTGCATTTGTACTCTTAAAAAAATGATATATTCTGAACACACACAAAAATCAAAAATATCAGAACCGAAAGCTAAAAATCAGGAGAAAATATTTTTTATCAGGTAAATTAAAAACCCTGAATAGTTGTTTTGATTGCATAATTTATATAATTTTAATACAGAATGTTTAATATAATGTTTGGAAAATATAATAAAATCTATCCATTCTCTGACATGTTAGTCGTATTTGATTATAAAAAAATATATATATAATTTACTAACTTGGCTAGCTTGCTCTGGATTCGCTGCTAATGCTTCCATCATGGAATTCATGTAAGGAGCATTAAACATTTCTTGAACAAGGTGTGGATTTTGCGATAATTGCTGCATAATTGACTGTAAACCGGCTGATGTAAAAGCATTCATAGCTGAAGAGGCTTCTTGGTTTGGTGAGTTTGTAGATTCAGGTTTGCTAGCACTAGCTGCTTCAGATGATTTTTCTATGAAATTAGATGAAAAAAATAAAAATAATATATTGTCATCAGTAATTCTGACTTTTAATTAAATTTCATATAAATCTATTAGAAAGTAGTAATAACAACACCCTAAAATTATTACTATAATTTAAATTACCTTCTCTATTAATTTGATGAAAAATGGATATTATAAGAATATAAAATTTAGTTTTTACGAAAAATTTAATAAAATAAATTTAGTTTACACAAAGAAGAACACTAATTCTTCCCCTGTTAAGAAACTGATATAATCCAAATGCAAACAATATAATAAGTTTTCATTAACTAAATTTGCAGACATTCTAACATTTGAAAATTTCATATATTATATTTTATTACTTATTTATAAAATTTTATACAGATATTTTGTTTTTAATTATGAGCAGAGCTTAAAATTAATAGTGATCCATTTTTCTGGAACCATAAAATTCTAAATTATACGAACACAAAATAATTATGAGTGGTTCCTTGAAGTATTAACTAAATATACAGCATTTAATAAGTTTATCAAAACATAGTGATAAATTCCAATTTATATAAAGCTTTAATTGCAATTCTCATTAGTTAATGTAAGTTTAAACAATATATATATTAAATTTATTTAAATTTTTTTTTTTTAAAAAAATCTAATAGAGGCATGAGGCAATAAAAATGTGGAAGAACTAGAACTCTTTCTAAATTTTCGTAAAAGCACCTTGATACCTTTTGATTTTTTCTCCTTAATACGCATTTTAAAATTTCAGTTCAGAATATTTTTTATTTCAAGTAATAAAATTGCATTTGCATACCATTAGAGGTATTTTCTTGAGAAGGTTGATTTGAAGACACATTTGTTTCCCCCTGAAATTTAATGCCATATGATTTATTTTCAAATAAAATAAATATTAATAAAATGAATTTAAAAAAATAATGATATACAAGCTTTAATTCCTTAATTATACACATTTGGAATAAAATCTTAATGTGAAAATAAAAGTCTTAAAATGAAATTAAAAATTAAGAAAGAAAAATTAAATGAGTAATGCTTTTCTAAAATGTTCCGTGCCACTTAAACATTTTAAGTACAAGAAGACCTGAATGAATTTATAAATTGCATAATAAAGCTCAGAATAGTTTTATCACAAAGAAATCAAATGACAAATGAATATATGAGTAATTGAATTTCACAATACACTTGCAATCTGCAAACGGAATGAAATAAACACTATTACAAAGATAACCTTCTATAAGGGTCCTCCCCTGAAATCCACTTTTTTTGTTTGTTTTTAGTTTTCTTAATACAAATTTATAATTATTTTTTTTAATAAATATTCCCTTTCTAACAAAAGGTCATCTAGAATGGATCATTGTTTTGAAAAATTTATCTTTTAAAGAAGATTTTTTTTTCCTTAAGGCATGATCTGTTATTTGTTAGGCTTATATTCCTTATTCCAGTATCTTCAGAACATTTTTTTATCTTTCAATCAAAGACAGTGTAATCATTACAGAAAAAAAATGGGAGAGAATTTCTCACCCTTTCTCAAAAACAGGATGAGATTTCAAAAAGTTAAGTGAGATTTCTAAAAATTAAAAAAACACGAATAGACTTGGAAAAAAATTATTTCTTTAATTATAATAAATTTTTCACATCTTCTAATTTAATATTTTTGCTGCATCATCAGATGGAACATGTTCTATATCTACTTTTTCATCGGCTATTATATTTATTTGGCTGAAAAATATCCGTATTTGTTTCGTTTTGATCGTTTCTACCGACATTTGTTTCATTTGTCCGTTATGGAGTAGAAGATGTCGTCTTAAGGTATTTGTCCATTTTACATTCATGCACAAAAAATGTAAACGTCTTACATGAAGAAACCTTACCTACGGTGAACAACATGGTTGCAGAGAAATGTGTTTTGAAAGGAGTTCCGTGGTTCAGGGGGGGGGGGGGTGCTCTGCTGTTCGCACCGGCTCTGAACAATACTGATAAATAGGGAATTTAGATAACAAGGACCGATGTTCAAAATAATGAAAGATCAAGGAAGAACATGTAACGGATTTTATTCAAAATGGCAAAAGACGAAATTTTTTCCAAAATTCGTGCATTTTGAAATTGATTAATAGAGCGCGCGAGCTTCTCGCATTAATCGTTTTTTATTGCGAGAAAAGAAAAAAAATAGGCGAGATTCTCGCGCTGTAGTGAAAACACTGAAAGAGTTTAATTAAAATAATTGACAATATATTTTATGGAGCTGTGGTGGTTCAGGGGATAGAGTTCTCGCCTCCTAATGAGGTAAGCTGGGTTCGAATCCCAGCGATGGCTGGGTGATTGGAATTCCGCCTCCTCGCACCATCCGCAGTGCTGACTTAAAATATCCTCAGTGGTAGTTGGATCAAGGGTTACAGCCCTCATGTTGTCAGGCTCACCGTGGGATGTTTTTCTCATGATGTAACACAAATGCGGGTTAGTTCCATAAAAAAGTCCTCCACAAAGGCAAATTTCTCCCGATACTTGATCCAGGAGTTTCTTTGTCTTCTGAATTGGAGTCAAAATAACAAAAATACAGAGTTGAACATTGGTAGCAGTAAACTGAAAATTCGGTTGGCGTGTTTGGTAATAAAAATTCGGGCAATGGCAATAAAATAATATAAAATATATTTTATGAAATGAAAGTCACAAGTTATGAATAAAAAAATTCAACAAACACACACACAACACACTTAAAAATGTGTAATCTTTTTTTCATTTCCCATCAAAACAGTCAAACAGAATAAGCATCAAAACATAATTGAAACAAAATACAGTGTAACGTCCCATATCCGGACATCCCTTTTCCGGAAGGGTCGATTTCCCGGACACTTTTTAACAATCAAAATAAACAAACATTTCTTCATCTTCCCCTCTCCTTTAAAAAAAAAAAAAAAAAAACGAAGTCTTGACAGGTTTTTTCCCTTCTCAGCTTCTAGAGATCCATGCATTGGACACATAAATCAACAGAAGAGAACAGAAGATCTACTTAGACCATGATGCTCCTCCTCTGGAATGCATGAAAGGGGGGGGGGAGATTTGTTTTCAAAAGAGCACAACTGAGTCCCCTCCCTCCCCCTTCTTTCCTATGCAGCTGGCTAGTAAAAGAGGCATATCCTGGAACCTTTTTATTTGAGTGTCAGGGGAAGAAGAAATACTGTGAAAAAGGGTAAACACAGCAAATGTTAAAGTGGAGGGGGAATCCCCTTTAGTCACACAAGAAAAAATAAGGAGAACCCAATCAGCATGCCACGCCTTTATGCTTTCTTGATAGCCAATGATGGGAGAGAAAATAAGAATTTGTCACTACCCCGCCCTCAACTTGAATGACAAGTAAGGAGGAAATGAATTTTTCTTCTCCACCTACCCACCTTATTGAATGACGGGAATTTCCCCTTCTTGCTTGAATCGTTCTAGTTCAAAATGGCGGAGAGAGCAATTAATATTTTCATAACTGTGAATCTTTTTCGTTTTCTATATTTATTTTTAGAATAGCAATAATTATTTTTTTTCTAATATTTTGTTAATGATTGATTAGATATCATTCTAATACTAAAACATTATTCCCCGAAAAATAATGCTTATTTATTTTCTGCTTCTTAGATTCAGATCATTTTAAGCTTTGTTTACCTTTGAGGTCAATTATACGGAAAAATCAAATATACGGACTTCGGGAAGTCCCGCCGATTCCGGATACGCGACTTTCCACTGTAATGCAATTTAATCATGATACAACTATGATTATTCTGCTAACCTCAATAAAAAGCTCGCCTAAAAGGCATTTTCATTTAGAAGGGAAAATGGCTATGTAGAAAGAAGGAATGAAAATGTGGAGATGAAAAATTTTTTTAATTTGGAAACCTATAAACTCAAGTAAAATAGAAAGAAAAAAAATTGAAAATTATCTACTAAAAATCAAAGGTTATGAATAAGAAGGTCTGGAATAACATTATTCCGCAAGCCAAGGTCCACAATGAGCTGTAGCACCATAAAGGAAGTTTTTTCTTTATGGGCAATATATTAAAAATAGAGAAGGGATAAATTTTTATGTAAATAATGATAGAATAAAAAAGTAGTTCCAAGCCAAACATTTCTTTATGACTTTTGACTTATGAGTGATTGTACTGTTGTAAATTCCTTAATCATTGTAGTATGCATTGTAATAATACATTTATGCCAAATGTCACACAAGATTCGCCACAATCTTTGGCATACTTATCATAATATCACTAACTAACTTCTGTTGGATACAAACTAAATTCAGCAGCACGACAGCCCATAGAGGGCCAAGGCCTACTGTGCCCATCTCAGTTTTCTTCACCTTAGGCTCTGGACAGGAGTAGATGTTCCGGTTAGGTGGTCAGCTGAACGCGAAACCCCCAGTGTTTAGTTCCCAAGCATACTTGTTACTCATTTATCGACCCACTGAAGGGATGAAAGGCTGAGTCTACCTTGCCCGGCCTGAGGATCAAGCCCATCTGTTAGATATATTAAACTTTTATTAGATCTTTTTTCCTTGATAGTTTAACATAATATGTAGTATAATAATTATGTTACTCAATATATATTGTATAATGATTTACTTTACATTACATTTTAATCATTAGGAATGTATTAAATTTTAAATATTAATTTAGTTCCTATTTTTTTTATTTAACCAGAAAATGAATTTAAATGAAACATTTTGCAGCATTATATTTTCAATTAGAACAATAAGATTAGATGAGTTGCCCTATTCCCAATCTTAAGGGGGCAATTTTTTTAGTTTCAACATTTTACTGTAATTGCAATACTTTTCTGCGCTCAGAATTTTATTTAAGACAAATTCATAAGTTCTCATAAATTAGGAATTTGGTAAGTTATTAACAATTGCAATAAAAATTAAAAATTATTATAGCCCTTGAAAGCTGCAGAAAATATCTTGAGTGCCTGTTCCGAAAAAAGACAGGCACCTTTAAAAATAATTAAATCAGATATATGTATGCAAAATAATAAAGAACTAAGTACTTAAATAATCACAGTACTTAAGTACTTACTTCTCTAGATCTCACTAATTCTTGAAGCATACCAGGACTCCTAGCTATTTCTAGAGTATTGCGAAGAACATCTGGATTGCTTAACATATAACTTAAGTCAGGGTTTGTCTGTAAAATATGTATATTCATTGATTATTAAAGTTAAATTAAAACAACACAGATAAATGAATATAATATCATTAAATTAAATGAGGATTTAGATATCTGTTAAAATGAATACTTTTTTTTAATAAAAAAAAGCATATGCGACAGTAATATTATAAGAAAATAAAAATAATTTTAACTAATGAATTTTAATATAAGCTGTTAATAAATTTAATGATATACAAAATTAATTCATTCAAAGGATATTTTAGATAATTAAACTAATTTTCAACTTAGTTCAAAACACTATCACAAATGGTATATATTTCATTTAAATATTGCTTCTAAAAAAGTTTGATGCAATAAATGGTCTTTTTACAATTAGCTAGTTGCCACTGGCGACCAGGTGGTTTGTCATTTTATATAAATAGAATTTCGAGAAAATCATATCAACAAAAATCAAGACAATATTATAAACTCATATTGTTCAACCAAGAGAAAAATTTGGTATTAAAATGCTTAGTATAACATATGTATATATTAATTATTTTAATGACACCTTTGACAGATAATAAATCAAATTAGCAACATTGTCAAAATCAAACTGTGCATTTATTTGTTATTATTATTTATGCGAGCTAATTAATTTTAATTATATGGATTTTGTAAGGATTTTAAGGATGTAACAAAATTTAACTATCATAACTTCTGTTAATTGTGAACTTTTTTAAGTTAAAAGAATACACTGATCTAAAACAGGGTTGCCACTCAAATCTGGAAAAAAAATTCCCTGTGTTTTCCCTGTACTATTATACACAATATATTAAAAGGAAACAACAATTACTGTGCTCTTTTGTGAGCTATATAGGGCTAACTATATTTATTAGTTTTAATTGGTGGGAAAACAGCTGAACATATTTAAATAATGTTATAGTAAGTGAAATAGTTTAGTATAGCTGAAATATCATGGCTAAATATCCCATAGATTACGCTTTGAGTGTGTACCATTTTTTAAAAGACAAAAATAAGAAACAAAATTCCCTGTATTTTCCCAGTTTGCAAGGAAAAAATCAAAATTTCCTGCATTTTCCCTGTTATTTTAGGTGATTTTTAAATTCCCTGTATTTTCCAGGTTTTCCCTGTTCTCCATGTAGAGTGGCAACCCTGTAAAAGAGTAAACAATACATTTTAAAGCAAAAAAGAAACTAATAATTTTTATTTAAAGGTGCTGGAAGAGAACAAAACAAAAGCACAACTAAATAAATGAGTATTTATGTAAAATAATTAAAAACAGTCTTTACATTTCCTTGACACAATTAATTGGTAATTAAAATGGACTTAAGCTTGTAAACCATTTTTATGTAGCATTTTTAAGCATAGACAGAAGAAGGTTTACTTTTAAAAACTTTCTTCCCTTAATATGGAGACCCAGAATTTGAGACTTAACTGGTCTAAGTCTTGAATGCAAATACTCAAATATATAATTTCTGTACATTTGGGACAACAAATTGCTGTTTTCAACCAAACTATTATCTTCTACTTATTGATTATAAAGACCACGTGTTGGCAACTGCTTTTTCAAGTTGTTAAAGTACAAATTTTAATATTATGATGCATTGTTAAAAATATGTCCCAATACTTAACTAATTAATTTAATTTTTACATTGGTATCAACATTTTTCTTTTACCCCAATAAAATGCAGCAACATTTACAATAATATTGCATTCGATAATTACAGCTTTGTATAATATTGGTGATATTGCCATATTCGAAGCACTTATGGGTATTATCAGTGATACAATATGCAATAGAAATTTGTTGTTTGTTGTAGTTTTAATCACTTTTCAAAGTATTTAATTTGTCTGTTTTTTGCTTAAACTTATTTTTTTGTTTTGTTGTGACGTTCGCCGGTGCTGTGCTGCTCCACATGGGAGTAAAGAGGTCGGAGAAGGATTCTTCCGCATTGCCCGCACAAGTTTAAAAAAGGTGGTGGAGCGGAACCGAGACAGGTGGAAGTATGACGGAGCCTCTGCTGGATTAACTAAGCCAGAGACGACAGGAGATTGCTTTAGCCAGAGCCGATGTGTGGTGGAGCCAGACCCAGAATCTTTCATTGATGAGTTTACTAGTGAGAGGAGTTGGACCGGAGCTGCGGAGTCAGGTTCTTTTATGGTACAGAGTTCTTCCCACTCCCGGAAACAAGCAGGTCCTCAAATACAATCTATCTGAGTACATCCGATCTATCCAAGTATCTGAATACTATCTATCCGAGTCTGAGTAATTAACTTGCCCCGTGGAATTCAGAAGCAGCACCGGTGAAGGTCGCAAGAAGTTTGTTTTTTAACTTGGATTTACAATTAACTTTAATATCAAAAACTTTAAGTTCAATTTTGGAAGGCTGATTTTAAACTGATATTTTACTTTTAATTTTGGTTTTTAATCAATTTTAAGAGAAGTGTATATTGTACTTTTTATAGTTTTACTGGTATTACAGAATTGCTTTTAGTAAATTGTAAGAAGTGTTGATTTTACTTTGTATAAATTAGCTGGTTGTTTAGCATTTGGAAATTGATTGAGCTTGTTATATATACAGAATTTAGGTTTCAGTAAATTTTTGTAAATGATAACTGTTTTGAATATATTTCTCAATTTTATTTTGAAACTGGGTGACACTGTTACTGAGTTCGCGTTATCGATCACAGGGTAAATGGAAATTTAATTAGAAAGGTAACAGTACAAATAAAAATATAACAAAACCGTAACATAATCGAAAATATTAACGAAACAGCAAAGAAACATAAATATTATGACTCAGGAATTAATTTTAAATTTGATTTTATACCTCTAACATGTCCTTCATTTGAGAATTACTCAGAATCATTTGTTGCATATATTCAGGGTTTTCCAACATTGATTGTACAAATGGATTATTCATCACTTGCTGCAATAGATCAGGATTTTGCAAAAGCTGAAAAAAATATGAAATATGATATTTATATTAGATTTAAACCAGAACTTTTAAAACAATTTTCATCTTTTCTAATTCCATATCAAACTTTCTTTAAATTGAAATTGGCGTAACCTAATATTGAACATGATATTGAATTCCATAATAAAGAATTTTAAAAATTAGAGAAATCACTTTGCAATAACAAAAATCTGTTACATCAATAGTACAAATTTTAATAATTAGAATTAATAAAAATTTTGTCACATTGAAATTTGAATGATAGAGATTAAATAGTAATACTAACTTGAAGTTGGGTACATTCAGAATCGTAAGGTTATAAGTAATGAGAATATAAATAAATGAATTTGTGAAATGAACTCTACGGTTTCTTCTCGAATGGGGCCGCTAATGACAGGAACATAAGTGGGAACATCCTGGAACCATGTGAAAACATCTGCACCCACATTTTGAAACTCGGTAAGACTTATTTTTTCCAAGATTAAGTTTGAAGTCCCAATTTTGAGCAACGTTTTAAAAAAGTAGATATTCTTTATTTTATGGCAACATCATTCTTTTACTATTCTATAGCACTTCCATGATTAAAGATTTAAATTACATTTTCTCATTTTGATGAAATAAATTAATATACAGTTTTTTGTACAGTCAATAAATTTGGATTGATCCATTAAATTATATTTGAAATTAATTGTTTCTTTTCAATGTAAATTCATTTTTATCAGAAAGCAAAATAGTTTAATTCTAAGTTATAATAATAATGACTTTTTTCTTGAAAATGTAATACTAAATTAAAGTCCTGTTAATTTTCAACGATTGCTTAAAAAATTTGTTTGCCTAAAGGCCTGGTTTCTTAGGACAAGCGCTTTCTCTGGGCGTCGGTGTTAAGTTGATGTTACCCTGACGCCAACAAAATACTGGTTTGTTAGCTCAGCGTGAGCAGTCGCTCCAACGCAGACATTATCTTGCATTGCGCATGCGCTAATGACATAAACAAATGTTTATTTGATTTTGCAGCTCGATCCTATAACTTTATGTGTTATTGTTGACCAAAAAAATGACCTTGTCCAAGAAAAAACATATTATAGCTTTGTTGAATGACGAAGAGGAGGAAGAAGTTATGTTTAATGCCTTCTTTAAAAATGAAGAAGTCTATGAAATCTTCCCAAATAGAGCTATTGAAGGTACTTATGCTATACTGATTAAGAGATTTATTTTTCAATGAAGAAAAATTTTGTCAGTACTTCTGTCTTACACCAGAGCTTTTCAAAGAATTGTACGGCATTGTTGAATGCGATATATCAAGTTGTGCCTATAACCGAAGACAACCGATTTCAAAGGAAGAGAAACTATGTCTAACACTTAAGTAAGAATTAATTTATTTGTTATTATTTCATGGCAAAAAATATGCATAATATCATTAGCTTGTTACTTATACAATATTTTATATCATTTATGAATCTTACTGTTTTAATAACACTTTAATAGTTTATGAAGCAAAATATTTCTTATTTAAATTTCACAAAAAATTGAAAAAAAAAACAACATATTTTAGGGATATTTCCATATTTTGATCTGTCCCGCCAACTGCAATCACCAAGGTGCCAAATAGATTTTAAGCTTTAAAACAAAAATATGTAGATGTTTGCCCAGGGGTGGCTTCGAGTTATACCTTTCATGTTGGTCCCTTTTTGTGATTTCTTTATTTTAGTTTCTTGCGGGCCGCTACCGGAAGTTGCAAAGACTTGGTGATTATTCAGCCACAGATCACAATATGGAAATCTCTTCCATATTTCAAATGATATAATCATGTACAATTTGTCCTTTTTCAAATTTTTGTTTTAAAATAATTTTCTTTTAAATTCTGTATTTGGTAGATTTTTTATGCTAAAAATAAGTAAAAATGTTTATTACTGAGGTCATTCCTGGATTAGCCATATTATTGAAGAAGTTTTATAAAGCATAATAAAGAACGCCATGCCCTTATATATGCCACATCCAACAGAAGAAATATTTAAGAGTAGTGAAAAAGAATTTTCTATATCGTGGAATTATCCCAATTGCTGTGGTGCTATTGATGGAAAACATATTAAGATTGTGTGTCCGAAAAAAACTGGCAGGGTGTATTTTTGTTACAAGGATTATTTTTCTACTGTTTTGCTGGCATTAGTAGATGCTCATTATTGTTTCATTTCAGTAGATGTGGGATCATATGGTAAAAAAGATGACATTACTATCTTTCAAAACTCTAATTTAAAGAAGAATGTAGAGTTAGGAGTCATTAAACTTCCTGAACCGAAATGTCTCCCACATACCAAAGTTCTAAGTTCGCATGTGTTCGTAGGTGACGCGGCATTCGCTTAACCGGCAATATGATGAAGCCCTAGTCTGAATCTCCAGCCCTGTGCGATGAAGAGAAATCGGCTTACAATTATCGGCATTGCAGGGCAAGGAGGACATCAGAAAATGCTTTCGGTATTTCATGTCAATATTTTCGAGTTTTCTTACGACAATTGCATGTAAAATTATTATGGTAAACAAGCTAATTTTAGTAAGTTGTATCCTACACAATATGCTTCATCGTAGAAATGTAGCTTGGCCGAAGGAACAGGGGAAAGAAAAAAGTTTCCAGCTGCCCAAAAAGAACTCAATGAAACTCGCCGCTTCAAACAACAATCATGCTTCTTTTAAAGCTGAACCCACAAGAGAAAATTTTGCAAAATATTTCAGTAGTAAAGATGGTTCCTTAAAATGGTAAGCAAGGAAAGTCAAGCGAACATAATAGGAATTTTACAATTTTCGTTTAAAAAAATAATTGAATGGTTCTGCAAATTAATTATAAAAACTGTACATAATCAATTTAACGTCTGCAATCAATTTATGCTATTCTATGCAAAAAATATACCCACTTGCTATTTGCTGCATTTTCAATATTTTTCAAAATAAATCTTAATTTAAAAATTTTTTATTTTTAAAAAAGTGTCTACTGTATTATATAATTCTTAATTAAATGTACACAATTTTCACCTTATTGTATTATAAATTTCTGACTTATTTTTACACAATCTTCTTGATTAGTATGAACAACACATTATTATATTTATTATTAAATTAAGATTCACTTTAAAAGAATTATAACATACTGCAAATCTTCTTTGAAAAAACTATATATATGACCTGTATTTATATCAGCAGAAAACTAAATGGGTGTAATTGAAACTGATTTTTCCTTAAAGTGATTTTATATACATTTAATGGGAAATTATAATTTAAAAGTTTAATACTACTCTCAACACGGTCAGTCCATTTTCGATTAAATTGATTTTCTTTAATGAAATAACGAAAGGAACATTCGTGTTTTATCATTATTTCTAAATAAAATTCTTCATCATTACACCCTAATCAAACTTAATCACACACTAAAAGAGGAATTTATTAATCACATTGTAAAAATAATCTTTTATACTTAATATTTGGATAAAAATCGAATTGTGTGAACCAGATAGGATTGTTTTAATATCATTGATTTGTAGAGAACAGAAATGCCAACAAAAGATTTAAGTTTTGGTTTACATAAAATACAGTATTCATATTTTTTTTATAGATTATCAAAGATTTATTAATATATATGTACATATATATATATATTATGCATAATAATTGTAACAAAGTATCAATTATTAATGTTTTTTTCCTCAAGATCAAATATTATATTAGCAATTTTTCTCTTTGCCTCAAGTTTCAGTCCTTGTGGAAAAGACTTTACAGTCATGGCAATATACTTAAAAAAAAGATCTATTTCATCTTCTTCCTCTTTTAGCAAGGACTTTAAAATTTCTGTTCTTTCCTTCCTTGAAGCTTGCAGTTCCTGCCAGAAGCGCTCTTTTTGGTTAACCCTTTGCCTAGTACTAGATTGGTTGTTAGAGGAGGAATTGGGTTGGTTTGTTTCTTCAAAAGGAACATCATTTCCCTCTTCGATAACCACCAAACTCTGATCTGTGTCTGTTGGTAGTGTATCATCATCTTCATAGCAGATACTCTCATTATCGCCTTCGGCAAACAGTTCCATATCGTACTGGTTTTCTGATGAAGTTGATGCCTGGACATTAGAGAGCGTTCTGAAATTAAACCATCTTTTAATAAAACATAAATTTGTAAAACATGTGCAAATGATAGAAGTAAATGTAATATCTTGCTTGAAACTATCATCCCAAGGGTAATCTACACAATTTTCGTTCAAATGTCAACTGACCCTGCTCAAAATTTCGTTCAATTAACATTTATTCTATAGCAGTTGATTATTTTTTTATATGATTTCTTTTAAATATAATTTAATTAAGCAAAAAAAGTTTGCATGTACTGGCTCTAAAATTAAAAGGGCGGGCGTATGAAAATCAGTCACAGAACTATTAGGTTTGGGCGTATCGATATCAGTCACAGAACTATTAGGTTTAAGAAAAAAGTGGTTGCTAAGTTTTTAGAGTGTATTGATCATTAGCTACTGACTGAAATTCTAAATTTTCAGGTTTATCCTGACTGTCACCTATATTTTTCATCATTAAAAAGTAATTTCCAAAAAAAATTTTTTTTGAAAAATAAAGCACTAATCACTGAGATTATTTACTACATAAAAGTTATTTTGTGTAACTAACATTTTCATAAAAAATTCTTACTCATTTTTCAATATGTATGTTCCTTCTAAAAATCTCAAAGAGTCCATTCTTTGCATATCAATGGATTTTCGTTTTACGGCAGAACCATCAGAAAGCTTCCTTTTATTTCTGGTGTAATAATCTCTAATTGTTTTCCACTTTTTCTTTAACGTATCAACTAAAGACAATAAAATATAATAGGTTACAAAAATATAATACGTAAAAAAAGTGAAGAAACTATAATGGGTAACAAAGTTTAACTAAGCTCTAAACTCATTCATTTAATTTTTAAGGATGCAAATAAGAGCAGCAAAGTGAAATCTTAATGCAATTATTGAATATGGATTTTTTTACGTTAAAAAAAGATGTCCAAAATTAATTTTTCTTTTTAGACAGCTTTTTAGCAGTCAAAAATGATGCATCTCCGTTCCATGCTTATGTATCGAATATTAATATAAAACAATTTTTACTACAATGACATAGTTCCAAATGTTTTATTTTATTTTATAAATATTTAAATTATAATTATAATAGTAAAATTTCATTTATCCTTACTATTAATTAAAGTTTTTTAGACCTCTTATAAAAACTAAAGTAAATAAATACAAGGGGAGATTTCTGTCTCCTGATCTGTGGCAGGATAATCTTGGCAGCTTCAAGGCAATGGCCCGCGAGAAACTAAGAAAAATATCACAGAAAAGGACTAACTCGAAAGGTATAATTAGAAAAGCACTGGCAAACATCTACATATTTTTCTAAAAAAAAATGGCACTTTTAAAATCTATTTGGCACTTTAGTGATAATAGTTGGCGCAACAGATCACGATACAGAAATATCCCCAAAATGTTTTATGATTTGTTTATACAAATATTTAGATTATAATTATCATAGTAAAATTTTACCTATTCTTACTATTAATTTAAGTTCTTTAGACCTTTTATATAAAAACTAAAGTAAATAACCAATCAGGGTTGGGTTTTTGACGTCAAAAAGTGGTTTTTGACATGACAAGGGTATAATACTGGTTTAAACCGTCAAAAACCCGTCAAAAATGTCAAAAACTGAAGTTTGCCAAGAAAATATATAAACTTCAAAACTACCAACAGTTGCCATGCATTATATTGAAATTTAATTATACTATAGGTAATCAGCAGGTTTTAAAATATGTTTTAATTAAAACTAAGGTAAAATAACAGATTTAAAATCTCAGAAATTTATATTCAAATGCATGTGCAGAAAAATTTTGCACAAAATTTTTTTAAATACTTATATTTTGAAAAAAAAAATTTTTTTTTTTGATACTTAAGAAAATTAAAAATTTATATGCATTTTTGACATATAAGGAACATATAACTAATATTTATAAGGAACTTACAAGTTATGTTGTATAAATACAAACTTGATACAAGTGTATGAAAAAAAATATTAATGTTAGACCGAATATCTTTATTATCCAGTATGTTAATTTGAATTTAAAAGTAGTTATTTTGGGAATAATGATAAATATAATTCATATTGTTTATTATATTTATTTATAATTTTTACACTTATCATTTTAAAACAATTTTTACCTCTTAATTTTTTCCCCCACTTGTATTAAGAATACAAAATAATGCATATCTTGAAAGCAAGAAGTAATTATTCAACAGCTGAATATTTAGATATTCAACAAAACTATATAGTATTCAGCAAAATGAAATTTACAAGTATTTGGATAAACTAAATTTTCAGCATAGCAAATGAATAGGCTGAATATACTGTAAATCGACACTAACTACTCTGTGTATTTAACAGAAAGCACTTAAATTTGTATTGTCTTATGTTAAAATGAAGATTTAAAAGAATATTAAAAAAAATTTTCTTTAAAAGATGTCTAATGTACAAAACTGCTAATGTTTATCTTTAAAAATGTCTAATTTTTAGTATAATATATACTATACTACTAAATTTGGTTATAAATAAATTTCTTAATAATATCACTGCAGATTTTCAATAACACATGAAAATGAATACATAATATTACAAAAGATGTGAGCTTTCAAAAGTACAAGATTTTGGTTATTATTCAAAATATAAGTGTTTCTTCAAAATTTAAAATTTATTTTTTCTAGAACATATTTAGAAACACTATCCTTTATAAAAAATTTATAAATTTTATGTATTAATTAAATTTCACATATGAATATAGGTTTTTGACATTTTAGAGATTTTTGACGGTGAGGTTTTTGACATGACGGTTTTAACTGTCAAAAACTGTCACATGTCAAAAACCTGCCAACCCTGTAACCAATGAACCCTAACTGTTTGCTGTTTAATTCATAATCTGACTGGTCCCAATCTCATGTAGATACAATAATATATACATTGACTAAAAAAATTTTTAAGAAATATATATTTTAAAAAAGGGGTCTTCTTATAATAGAAATACATATTTACTGCTACAAAGATAAATATATGCTTGCAAGTATATAATAGTAAACTTGTACTAACCTGCAATTCCTGTCTCTTTTTCAATCTGTAACCACAAATTGTTTTTAAGCACTAAATCTTTGTAAGATTTAGATCTGACACTATACAAATTAGGTCGCTTTTTAATTTCAGAGATTAATTTCTCCTCGAAATCAAAATCTTGGCTGATTTCAAGGTGCTGTTGGATGTTGTCCGCCATTGCTTCTGTCGTTAATGCCACATGGTAATCCAACTGCAGTTGATGTGGACGGCAGTTGTCGTTCAAGCTGAGCGTTCCATGACCTATGCTGTCAAACTCACAAATGGGCAAATCAGAGGTTAGGGTTCGCTTCAAACTGACGTTTTGCAACGCCGACCTGTCCTAAGAAACCAGGCCTTAAGAAACATAAACTTTTTGTTTTTTGGATACATAAGTAAGACAATTTAAAAGGAAGTATACACAAATAAAAAATATTTATCAACAGGAATGAAAAAAGATTAGTAAGCACTACCCTCCTGGATAAAATACTCCATTAATGTAATAAACTGTAATAGTGCTAATTTAATACACGAGAGCAATATCTGTATTATAATATCAGTAGAAGTGATGTTTATTAATTATACATATCATATAGCAATATCATAAATAATAGCCTACTTCTTTTTGCATTTGTTGTTGTAGTTCCAAAAAATTAGGAGAACCAATTCCTATATTGCCTAAGCCTGGCAAGCCACCAAAAGCATTTAAACCAAATGGTGAGGCATCAATGTTAGGTGAAGTCTAAAATTAAAAAATAATGTAAGAAAACTCCAATAACACTTACACAATTTTTTTCTAAAATAACAAACAATATTTACTTTTGCAGCTTTAGTCACCACATGGATGATATTCCCCTCTTGAACTCCTAATTATAAACAAAAACAACGAATTAATTATAAAATTTCCTCCAAGATGAAAGAAAAATTTATTTATCAATATTTATTAAGTTTAGGCAATTAATACTATTTGTTTGATAATATTCCTTAAAACTTATGCATGCATTAAAGTAATGTGACAAACCACATGTTTTAATTTAATATTATTTTTCATAATATCTATTTATTAACATGTAAGTCAGTTACATTGTTGTCGTTATACAAGTGAGAAATGTATTTTTTTAACATCGCTATTCTTCAAAGATTTTTAAAACATGGAATTTTATTAATAAAAGAAATCAGTTAGCAAAAAGATTTTTATAAAAGCATTTCAATAAAAATAAAAACGCAGAGATGTAGATGTATTAAGAACACTATACATACTTACACCAATCAAATTCAATCAAACTTTTAAATGATTCCGTAAAAATGTTTTACACCAAACCTATAAAACCACCTAGTAACTAAAATGAATGGGTAAAATCAGAATGTTACAAACTTGACAAGATTTTAAAAAATGCCAAAATGATCTGTTGCCGCTTGTCACGAAACTGTTGCCAAAGCTGAAAGTAGGCTTTTACAATTGCCACCAAAAATTGCAATTAGCAATAACAAAGAAAACCGTAATTTGAAAGTGAAAAATACATATTGGGCAGTGGAATTTAACCATCACTGAAGGGTATACCGGGCGAATGTACACTGAATAGCTGCACTTAAAGAACAACATTAAAACTAAAATATTTAAAACATGAATGTCTATTACACAGACAGATCACATATTGAGTAAATATCAAATTATTATTTTACAATGTTAAACATGCTTTGATATATAAATATATAGGTTGCAAGTTTTATAAAAATATAGCAATGCAGAAACACACAGCTACTATTTGACAATGTTAAACAGGCATAAAAAATACATTGAAGTTACACACTTATAAAAGCATGTATTTTATTTCCTTTCTTTAAAATAATTAGAAATCATACCAAACTTTAATCATCGGTTTAGCAAATGCAGAGCAATGAAAAATTTACTCCCTAATCATATTAAATCTTTTCACATTCAATACTAACAACAAACCTTTCAACATTCCATTCAAAATAATGCCTGCCATAACATTCATTCCGTAGAAAAAACCGTTCTGCGGAATGAATGTCTGTTAAGTTATGTATATATATATAATTCTGCTATTTAGATCAAACTATCTTAATGTATTGTTTCATAATAAATATACCAACAACCGAATAGTTAAATTATGATGTTTTTTAGCTTGATAATGAAAAATATTTTGCCTTAGTCTCTGACCAAAAACTTTGAACATACCCATGTGTATCCCAATAATTGTTGGAAAAAAATTCTAATAATTTTTTGACAACATAATGCATATCTGTTTCATCATTCTTAAATTTGTCGATTAAGTAATCTCTATTAAGTTATTTAAAACTAATGAGATTTTAAGATGTAGGAATAAACAATTATTATAGATTTTTGTTTTTAATAAAAAATCAAATTGAAAAGATTACCTAGAGATTTTAAGCTTTCATCTTCTTTAAGAACCTTTCCTGAGAAAATGAGACAGAGCTGATCAGTGCTAATATTAAACTCTTCTGATACTTTCTCTTTTAGCTAGAAAATAAATAATAATAATTTGGTTACTTAATAATTTTAATTCATTCAAAGTATGAAAATAGAATTAAACAAAAATTCAGAACAAAATTTAATTCAAAAATAACAAGTCAAAATGAAAAAGTGCTAAAAAGTAACTAAAACCGAAATAGTCTTAAACAATATAAATAATAATGGTATGCTCACCATTCTCCAACTCAGCTATATTTATTTTTCAACAATAATTTATTATCAGGTAATAAAGAATGTGTTACAAAACTAACTAAAACTTAGAGGACTAAATCCTTAAACAGGGTGCGTAGCCAAATCTTTCAACAAAAAATAAGCACCTTTTAAGCGCTCAATAATAATTTTAAGCACTATGTACATTAACAAAATGCAAAATAATTTTAAAAGACTTTACATGATCATGATAAAATAACTAGAATTTGACAAAGAACTCTTTTCTTGATTATATTAGTCATTAAAAAATGATCAAGAGATTTTTCGGTTCGATTTCAGAGGGTGGAAAATGAAGCTTGAAATTGAGAATATCTTGCAAAATGCAGCAGAGATGCACATGAGAGTGCAAGAATCTCACCGAACCCAGCTCACTAGACCCACATGCGGACTCGCAAGTATTTTACCTAACCTGTAAAATTATTGGCGCTATCATACGCTATGGACTGGTGGTATGCTGAAATTGAGTGTGGTTGAATGAATTCTGAAAACGTTGAATAGAAAAATATGAAAAGCACATTTTTACACAATACGTGGGGAAAATCGACATTCCCTTTCATAAATCTCATTTTCGAAAAGGGAAAATTAAGCACTTTTTAAAAACACCCAATAAAAAAAGAACCTTTAAGGGCTCTTAAAAAACGAAAATAAGCACCTTTAAGCACTTTTTAAAAATGCTACAACCCATGTTAAAGTACAATCTGAGATATTTTATTTAGTATTGAATACATTTTTTGATTATTATAACGACAGTTGAACTGTTTATTGTTAAAAGAAATAAAAGAGTAAGTAGTATTTCAATTAAGATTCCTTGTGCATAGTAATCAGTTATGTCAGAAAAATTTATGTATCTATTTATGTGCCTAAATTTTGAAGATTTATTCATCATTTTAGCTTTAACACAGATTGGTAGATTGTCTGGATCAGGGATGGGCAAACTTTTTTGGTCAAGGGCCAAAAATTTAGAAAAAAACAATGTTTGGTAGACCAAATAATACTTTCAAAATTTAAAAAAAGCGATATACAAGTTTTCATCTAAATATTTAGTGAGATGAATAAAATTGCAATTTTATTTTTAAAAGTTCCTTATATTAAGGTTCGAAGTGAGATGTGCTTATTTTAAGAAACAAGGCTAAATGCTTTTCTGTTGCATGCACTTCTGAAATGATTTTTTCTAAGGTTCATAGCTTGTTCACACATATAAGATTAAGCAAACATAGCGCTGATTTTCTGGGCATGAAGTATTAAATTTGGAAACTAGCTTTTGGTAATGATTTGAAAAACTTTGGCATATTTAGAAGCAACTGTTTCAGGTGATTGTTAGATTGTCCGCTCGTTGGTTCTTAAAATGCGCAGTCCGCCAAATGTGAAGTACAATTTACGTATATTAGATTCCTCGAGAAAGACAAACGCTAGTTAGAGCCAATCTAAAGCTATTCTATGACGAACTTCTGCTTTCAACATCTTACCAATTGAAGCTGTCTGTGGTAACTATTTCCATCAATTTATGTTTTGTAGAACAAAAATAGAGAAAGTAAAAAGGTCATCAGTACTTTGTTAAAAAAGGAAAAACAGAAATAATTTTAATTTTGCCACTGATCAGCAAACTAAAATTCTATCCGCGGGCCGGATAAAAACTTCCGGCGGGCCACAGTTGGCTCGTGGGCCGTAGTTTGCCCATCCCTGGTCTGGATTATGCAAAGCTAGATGCTGGTTTTTAAAGACTAAATTTATTCTATATTTAAAACATGTGCCTTACTTGAACTGTAACTTTCAATTAATTTCTTATTTTGATTCATTCTTAATTGCGTTAACGACTCTTTCAACATCTATAAACGAATTATTTTCTTTGTTGAATTAGCACAATTAATATTCAGTGCAGTCACTTTTTTGTAACACTATACCTATAAATTATTCACAAAAATAATTTACAATGTTGATACTTATTAACAAAATCAAAAGAATCATTCATACCTCGTTTGTTGTGGATTCTTCAGGTACTTTAAGAAGTTTTTCTTCTTTTGTTGTTTTGATTGTCAATTCAATCTTTGGAACAGAAGCATCATCTAATTTTGCTTCAGTCTTAATATCAACATCCTCATAAGTATTTCTAGAGCGTTTTGCAGCTCTGGTGATGGTATCACAAATGACCGGTTCATCAGAATCAGATACAGGTTCCTCTTTTATTGATTTAGAAGCAGTTACATTATCAGCCATTATAGAAAACTTTATTAACAGCTTTTAAAAATATATTATTAATTTCCTTTCAACTACGAGTATAGAGTAAACAAAACAGGAATTTTAAATCAAGCTCAAAACAACTTTTTTTGCATTTATCGGCTGCGAACTGGAGTAACAATTAAAATGTTCTGAGGGAATATAGTATATGCTTATAGCTTAAACAGTTGAAAATGAAATATCAAGTTGAAAAGAATATTGTATGAAAAATATTATTGAAATATCTAAAAAAAGATAATTTTTTTTCATACGTCGGAACAATTCTTTAAAAATAAATTGAATTATTTTTAAATTAAAAAGGAAAAAAATGTTTATGGTTCTGGCAGAAGTTGAAGTTTTGTTTTCTTACAGCTGATGTCGTCTGGCATTGGCACGGATGTTCGATGTTGATGTTAAAGATCAAATAAAATTTACTTATAATTCTTTAGTTTGAAAATATTTTCTTTTATTACACTGTAAATTTTTTACCTAGTGGACGAACTTTATTGTATTTTAGTTACATTACTGAACGTTGTTACGATTTTTCTGTTATCATACAAGTGACGTATTTGAAATTTGATCTTGATTCCATTTATATAAGAAAAATTATTTAATATCTTAATTATTTTAGCTTTCTTAAAATGTGAAAAGTCATTAAACTAAAGAAATTTCGTCATTTATTAAAATCATAATTTTTAACTTAAAAAGTTAATGATCTCTTATACCCCAATTTAATTGGTTTCATAGCAAAATTACTTATGTAGTTTTTTATTTTTTTTTATTTAAATGAATGAGCATTAAAAAAGCATCAAACATATATCAGCAGACGAAAGTAAAAAAAATCTCTCGTTCCACTTTAAGCATTCTCAATATGTTATTTTATTCAATTTGCGCAGTTCCACATTTTTAAATGCATGGTATCAATGTAAACTTTAAGTAAAAAATCACTACAAAAACAAATGTTTGGTTAGACATAAAACATAATATTTTTTTCTCATAAAAATGTATTATATATATGCATTATACTTGTGACAAACGTTTTGAAAGTGAATTATTTGAAGGCAAATTGTTTTGTTTTTTAAGTAGACCTAATTTTTAGATAAAAAAAAAACTTTAAAATTGATGGTGCACAAGCTAATGTAAAGTTGTTAAGGTTTTAATTAATTATTTTGAATTCTATTAGTCCTAAAACATACTATGTTTCAATTGAATGTTGATTTATTTCTATACTAAATCTTTCATCTAAGTTATCTTCAATATATTTAGTAGTTTTTAAAAATGTCTAACAAATGAATATGACTTAACATTCTGAGAAAAAAGTGGAAAAGCAATCTGTAATTTATCAAATGTCTATTTTTCTTAATATTTTGAACGGAAACAAAATTGAGAAAAAAAATAACATTTTAATGCCATATTTTTCTAGGGTCTAAGGTTGCATATAGTACCCTCTCTACTCTGCAAATCCATTTTACAGAAGAGATCTATGAAAACTTACTAATAATTTTTTATTCATTCTTCCCTTAATTATCCTAATTTCATTTTATTGCTTACTACAAAGGGTGCTTATTTTAGGATATTTAACTTAGCTTAATATTAAAGTGAAATAATTTTAAAATACTGTTTATTTGATTTTCATTTGGCGCTAGTTTAAAACTAAATAGCAAATATACTTATACAATATAATTCAGAAGTTTAAAATTAGAGTATAATGGTTAAAAAATTATTTTTCAAGAGGAGAACAAGTGTCTCACTAGACACCTGAAAATAATTTCACACACTCATTTATCGGAAAAATTTCACTATCTCAGGTCCACATACTATATATAAACCAATTTGGGAAATTGCTCTCTGATCAAAATGAGTCGTAAATTATTTTTTTTTTTGTTGAAAATTTAATGTAAACCTTATCCTTGGTGTTTTTTAAATTTTAGGTATCAAAAATTCTAATTAAATTGAAATAGTGGGTCATTTGAGTATAAGTCAAACAATTTTTGGTGATTTTAGATCTCTTCTCCTTTTTTGATAGCAAAAATGAACTTCCTTTTTCCATGTTTTGCATTAACGGGACACAAATTCAACAATTTATTTTTTGAATTTAATGAATTAATTTTTTTAAAAATGAATGTCCATTTTATATAATGTTAAAACGGAGATTTAAAAAAAAAATGGTTTAATTTAATTACATAATGGAAATTTTTTTTTTTTTTTTAAAGTCATTTTATTCCTTGAAATTTTATAAGTTTTGCAATTCATAGCGTAATAAATTGTTTATTTTTTTTAAAGAAAATTTTTCAATAGTCAGTCATTATTATAATACTCCTATAAACTCTAATTTTTTTCAGTTTGCATAAATTAAAGATCTAAATAAATTATTAAAGTTAACAAAATATTAAAATAAAATTATAAAAAGTGCTTATTAATCTTTAAAAATTATGTATTTTTAATTTAATTCTGAATCAATTTTATGGTTTATTTACTTTTAAAACAAATTTACAAAATAAACAAGTAAGAAATTTAATGAAATCTATAAAAAAAGGTTCATATTGTTTATTTTTTTAATAAAAAGGGAGAGAGAAAACTCTGTTCTTGATGCTAATCAATAAAGGTCACACCAGCAATGAAAATTTAGTTATTCAATAGCATCATTTAGATATTCATTTAGTTGTTCAAAAACTTTATAAGGTTGACAAACTTGAGAAAAAAAAATCAAACTTTACAATTTCATAATTCATGGTACACATTAAAAATTAATTATTGTCATCTATAACACCCTAAAACTAATTGGGTTCATTAGCCCATAATGATTAAAGATTATTATTTATTAAAATTAAGTGTAAAAAAGCTAAACTAATATTATGAAATCGATTCAACAAAGAGATTAAATAACCAACCAAATAAATAAATGAGACCAAATAAATAAATGAGTCAAGCGGAGAAACTAAGAATTAACAAAATATTATATTAAATATTAATTATTTAAAAATTAGAGCAAAAAATATTTTATTCAATGAACAATCATGTTGTCAGTACATGAAAGCAAAGCACAGTACAACATGGAAATTTGAAATTTCAATGCTTAAATTTAAAATTTTTTGTACAGGCACTTTCTGTTATTCCATTTGAATACCACATTTGAATTACAAACCATCTGCAGAACAATAAAATAAGTACAGTAATTTTTTTAAATGTTTGAAATTTGATGCAAAGAACTGTTTTTCGTTAATATTTTGTGAATTCCAAACATATTTCAAGGTGACGAATTTCTCACCCATGCATATGAGTTTTGCGATATTTGTAGAACAATCATTTAAATTAGTTTTTAAGGGATACATTTTATATTGTAAATTTAAATCAAATCACTTAACTCTGAAAAAGGACAATATTTTATTTCTTAAGTTTTTCTTTTCTTTTTTTATTAAATGCTTCAATTTTGATTGTTGTTTAGGGCAATAATCACTTATTTTATTGTTGTCATTTTTATTTTACTTTTGAGAAATAAACTGTTCATAACATTAAAAATCCTTTTTATATTGCAGATGGATAAAGTCTTGGTATGCGTGGATTTCGATCATACTTTAGTTGATGCCAATACAGATGTAGAAATAAAATCTTTAGCAAATGGTATAACCATCCCTGAAGAAATTGAAGCTATGTCCAAAGTATCAAATGGTTGGACAGCTTATATGCGTGAAATGTTTAAATTTCTCTTCAAGAATAATGTTACAAAAGAAGATTATGTTCGCTGTATTTCAAGTTTGCAACCTATGACCGGTATGAAAGATCTTTTGTATCAAATGCACGAAAGTGGGGATTGTGAATTAATCATCGTCTCTGATGCTAACTCCTTTTTTATCCAAGAATTTTTAAAGCACTATCAATTGGATCGAATAATATCTGCAATATTCACCAACCCAGCTGAATTCGATGAAGAAGGCTGTCTTCAAATTCAAGAGTTTCATAAGAGCTCTTGTAAAAGATGCCCTCCTAACCTTTGTAAAGGTGAAATTCTAGTCAATTATAATGCTAAAAGATTAGAAGAAGGTACACATTTTACTAGAACATTGTACATTGGAGATGGTCGAAACGATGTATGTCCAGCTGTTAGACTGGGAATGAATGATTATATTTTTGCTAGAGCTGGCCACAGACTGTTAAGAGCACTGGAGAAAATGCCTG
Source organism: Parasteatoda tepidariorum (assembly GCF_982258835.1). Taxonomy (NCBI): domain Eukaryota; kingdom Metazoa; phylum Arthropoda; class Arachnida; order Araneae; family Theridiidae; genus Parasteatoda; species Parasteatoda tepidariorum. The sequence continues at coordinate 15,946,161 of NC_141756.1, read as the reverse complement.
CTCGGGATGTTAAAGCATTTGTTATATCTTGGGAAACTGGGAATGATATAAGAAATTACTTGTTATCATTATAGAATTTTCCACTATGTACATAAATTATTTTTATTGTTTAAAAATTGCCAATATTGTAGTTTATTTTTCCACAATAAATCCCCATTAGTTACTAAACATTTAATTCCAGTCAAAGTTATATTTAAATTCTGGTGCCCATCAAATAGCTAGATAATTTTTATTCAACTCTCTATTCTGAACTCAGTTTGTTTTCTTGGGTATTAAATTAGTTTAATACTATAGTTTTTAATTGCAAAACAGTGTTCGATTAAAATATTTACAAACAGTTTATATTTTTAGTAGTAGTTTTACAGTTGAAGAGTTATGGCAGTTAGTTTCAAACTGTTTTAGAATCATGCATTTAGGCACTCATTGGAATTATGTCTGGCTGAAAGCACCTTATTTATCAATTTCGAACAAAACATAAAAATAAGGATTTAAAACAGAAATTTATCTATATTATTTTATGGCATCCTTGTGAAATTGAGTTTGAAAACCACTTATGTTCTAAATTTTTAAAGTGAACTAATTACATTAATAATAAGGAATATTATTTATCATTATCAATATAAAGGAATTAGTAATTTTTATTTTCAATTTAGAATATTAATGAAAGAAAGAAAACATGTGCTTCTAATTTAATTCTAAACACATACAATTTTAATTTTGCCTGAATTTAGAAGTCAACATTTTAGAGTTCAAACCTTTTTTTATTGTAATAACCAATTTAGTAAGCATTTAGGCTCACTTTATATATATAAAAAAAAAATTCTTGAAGGCTTTTCACTTGAGCAGAATCAGCCTAAAGTGTAATTCTATTGAAGAATATGCGAGAGAGGATTTATTGCTACATCTTCATGTATATTTTTATGATTTCATCAAATATATTTTAGACCTGCCTAAGAACTTAATAAGAATAGCATACTCATCTAAAGATTCATCTTCTTCAATTGCACTACAGTATTCTGTAAGCCTAGGCTTTATCAGTAGACTGTAGTGCAATTGTAGAAGCTTCTTCCAATGAATCCGATTTGGTGCTATGGTGACCGAATGATTGGTTTTTGATGCGTTGAGCTCTGGTTCTATATAAGTCTTTACGTTTCCCAGTATTCCCTACGCCTGCAAAGGTCACCTCTTTTAAGGGTTAGAATTTGTACAACTAAAAAAAAAAATCCAAGCCATCTCATACAATACGATTTGATAACACGAGCTGTATTAAGTTAGTTGTATTTTCTTCAGATTTAGATAGAAAGTTAAAATTTAATAGCCGACATTCACTGCCATACAATACAATAAGTTAAAAATCTGTCCATTGCACTGCTTTAAAATCTTACATCATTGCATTGATTCAGTTACAATATTTATTACTTATTGATGCACAAATAAAATATGCATTCAAATATATATATAAAAGGGAAGAGAAACAAAATTTTTTTTAAAAAAAAGTAAATTTCAAGAAACACATTTGATATGTTGATACTTTATCTCATTTAGTACAAAACTAATATATTTTCTTAAACTAATAATTCCATGATAAAGATAAATATATTTTTAAATCATTAGAGATCCACTGCACCAACTTACAATGGAAGCATAAAAATCTGATACAAGAAAATTTGAATTTTTTTTAATATTTTTAAAATGACTTTTCTATAAGTTTTCATTTAGCTGTTTTACTATATTGTAAATGACATAATTAGTCAAAATTAATATTTCACTATGAAGGAAAGTTTTTTGGCTATATTTTTATTATTTTACAACTGTTTAGGTGGTTTGAGAAACTCTCAAAGTATGAAAAATTGTTTAATTTATTTTAAATGTTTATTGCAATTTAAAGGTTTTTAATAATGAACTTTTCCCTCTAAATGGGCTGAATAATGTGAACATATATTTATCTTTTTGGAATATACTGTTTGCTCATTAGATTTTCTTGATAACATTCCATCTCCTGTGTATTTTGTTTCAATAGTATATTTCGATCTTTTCATATTAAGCAGATGTTAGTCATTGAAATATAGTATTTCTACCAACTGTCTGATCTTTCAATGAAAATCTACTTCCATTAATTCTATTTTCATGAGTTTTTAAGCAAACAGGCCGCATTTTGTTATTCCAGAGATGATTGTGCTCTGGAAAAAATCCGGAGTTCCAGATTTTTCGCTAACCGCGCCCGGAAATCAAAGGTCCAGAAGCTTCAAGAAATCATAGATCGCATTTATAAATAAAAATTCTTGTATATTTTATTTAAAAATATTAGAACTAGAATTAATACTTTGCATCTCTTTCATTTGGAAATATTGTATATATCTGGTAGAATAATAAATGTGATTAGAGATAAAAGTAAACTTATACATAATTATTCATTTAAATTCTGCATATAATTTATTTAGAATTCCATGTTTTGAAAATATCAATGATTTACATTTATAAAAACACTAATTTTTTGAAATGAGTCATTAATGATTTTACTCACGAAATTTTCAGGATTTTTGAGTTGGGCTCACAATTACCCCTCTTATTCAAATCTCTTTTGTTTTGAAAATTCAATTACTAATATGGAATATTTTCTGTATAAATTCCATTGACCTAATTAATTTTAATAAGTTTTGTACTAGGAGCATTTAAGAGGGTAGAAAATTGTTTTTTTCTTTTCACTCTATAGATAAACTTGTTAAAGATGAACAGCAAAGTGAAAATTTTTATTGCCTCAGAACAGGTTCATATGGTGCAATTTAAACGGAGGTATGATAAATGGAAATACTAATCTAAAATTTTTGTTTGCAACGTAAGCATATTATTTAAACTGTACTGAAATTATTCTTTTGATTCGTGAATTACGAAGTAAAAAATTTTTCTTTTTGAATCGTTGCTAAATTAGTTATAATTAATTATTAGAACCAACCAAAGTAATATACCTACTCTCATTAAACAATTAATGAGAATATATGTGGTTATAATTATTAAAAAGAACTATCTACTCATACTATAAAAAATACTTTATCAAGTAAGCTCTGAGACATGGAGTAGGTTAACTTAAAACCTATAAATTTCTAAAAATGTAAATTTTTATTGAAATCTAAGCAATAAAACTTTCACTACTATGCCTATATTCTTATGCATGCAATATTATATTAGCACGCACAAATTTATAACATTTGCAAAAAAAGATATTTTGTTAAAATTGTTTGTTTAAATTTGTTAATCCTTAATATGCCAATTAACATATTTTGATTTGCAATATATATATTTTCTGTACATTGTAGTCTAAAAGCTTAAATTATGTTGAAAAAAAATAGAGTGCAATGAAATAAATATTTTCTTCTAGAAAATTCAACAAATTTTTTAAGAGTTTACCATTCAGGTTACATGAAAGGGCTCATAGTTGTCTTGATCAAAAATATTATGTCTTCATTTTTAGCATTTCGTCCTGATATTCTGGATTTTTTTTTTTTGTAAAATGCCTGGGCTTTTATTTTGAACCACATTGAAGCCTGCTATAAATTATGTTGCAGATTTCAATTTATAGTCAAGTATGCTAAGTCTACTACATGCTATTCTCTGAAGAGGTTAACCTCCTGTTTTTTCACTTAGGTTTTTCTTTTGGAGTTTTTTTTTTCTGAATATTTCTTGTGAGTTGTCATTCTAATTTGCCTTCCTAATTTTTCTCAGTTCAGTTTTAATTATTACTTATACTGTTTTAAAAAAAAATTTATTTTACCATTCCGGTTTGATGATGGTTCTTCACAAAAACATAAACTCTCCCAACTTCTGATAGACAATAACATCAAATTATAATTTATTCAAATATCTTTTCAGTTTGTGATTTATTTTATATTCATTAGTTAGATTTAGGAAAACTGATTAACTATCTGCTTTAATATTTTGTACAATTTATTAACGTTTCTTTAGATTATCGCTGAAAGTCATGAAATCTATTACATTCTTAAAAAATCTTTTATATCAACTAAATCTATCCATTTAAGGTAAAACTCGGTTTTCCAAGATCTAGAAGCTGGAGGATTCAAATGTTATTAGTTAGATAAGTTTGAGGGTTGAAAGGAATCAACGATAAACCTATTTTCTATAAATTTTATTTTTAAGTATATAATCTCCACTTGTTATATGTGAGCATACGGTCTAGTCTCAATTCGTAGTGGGCACAATTCTTAATGAGTACAATTTGTACCGATCTCAATTTGTTGCAGGCACAATGCGTGAACACAATTTTTTGCAACTTTAATGAAATACATCTATTTACAAAGATAAAACTTTAGCATTGTTTACAAAAGCTAACTAAATATTTTATTTGCCAGCATTAAAATATTACAAAGGCACCTAAACGGGGTTTATGATTTGTTTATTGTTATTTACTGGGAGGATGAGGGGTACAAGCAATGCTTGCGCCAGACACTAAATTAAAAATGATTGCTGTGTTTTGTCCTTAGTAACCAGCAATTTCTTGGCTAAGAAAAATATTTGTATTAGTAATAACATATTTGTTGCAAGAAACAGAATATTCTACCTCTTGTCCTTGTTATTGAAAATATTCTAGACCGTTTTAATTCTCTAAAACAAATTTTTAGTAATTATTTTTTTCCTCTATTTTTGAATCGAAAAAAAGGAATAAGTTGCTAAATTTAGTCATTACACTATGAAATTTCAAACTTTTATAAAAAACACTATGGCCGTTTTTTTGTAAAAGTTACATCATGTGGTTACTTCATTTTTTTAAGAGTAAATTATTTTACAGCAATATATTTTAATGAGACTAAAAATTTCCTCAGCATTGCCTGAATTTCCCCCAAACTTTGTGTGTTTGCCTGAAATATTCTACACACAAATTTCACAATATTGTTTTAGGAATCTTACAGTCTAGTTAGATGGTAAAATTTCAAAACTTGTTATCAATAGAAGATTCTAATTGAAAAAAAGAAAAATCGAGGCACCCACGTTTTATGGCCATGTGAAGTCAGTGATCATATAAGTGATGAGAATTTGATAGTGAAACATTCCATCCCCTCCCCCCCCCAAAATAAATAAATAAAAATATGAGAAAAAGGTGATAAATAAAAAGGTCATGATGGGTGATTGAAATAGTGCTACTATTTATTAAATTTTACACAATTATTGAAGACGTGTTGTGCGAAACAATCCATAAAAAAAATCCTGAATATGGGTGATGAATAATATAAAGAAATGTACTAAAGAAATATAATAGAAATTTTTTTTTATAATAAATATTTAGCAGTGAATTCGCATAATCAAGGAAAGAAATTTTTGAATGAAACATCTCTATACATCTCAATAATTCAATGTGTATACATTTGAGAAAATTTGAATTTTTGGCAATATTTTGTTCATGTTTTATATTTCAACATGTTATATTATGAAGCAAGACAAAATGTTATACCTTATTACCCAATTTTTTTGATCAATATCAAATAAAATAATTTCAAAGTATAAATAGTAAGATTTACAATTGTGTGCAAACAATACTTTCTTTTTATTTGAGAATACCAGGCATAAATGATAAGTAGATAAAAAATGCAAATATAATATAGATATCTAATATTTTAATTGCTGTTCTGAAATTGCTTAGGGTAGGACATTTTTTCGCTCCATCGAATTTAAATAAAAGTACATTATATTATATAAGTAGTTTGTACCGCATTTTTATTTATATATATGAAAATAATAAAGTTCATAGACTGACTTATTTTTAAAATTATGAATAAAATTTATTTTACTCCATACATATTTATCATTATTCTTAATGTAGGGGAGTGCCAAAAATATTTTTGTTTACACTTGAAAATCGGTGCTATAGTTAAGGATAATCAGAATATATGTTATACTGGATTTCTTGAGAACCAAAAATAATCAGCTCAAGAGATTTCTAGTTTCAGATAATATTTTGCAAGTTATTAATATTCAAATTATATGATTTCTAATTCAATTATAATTTCAGATAATATTTTACAAGTTATTACTATTCATATTATATGATTTCAAAAATAGTGTTGGGGCACAATTGAAAACCCAGTTAAATTTTTATTTATAGTAATACCAGGTTCATTCTAGACATTAAAAAGGGCAGGATGCTTGAAACTGGGCAACTCATTACAAAGAGAAGGGCTCAGTATTACAAAAAAATTTGCATTGCTTTTAAGAAACCCAGAAATGTATAAAGTTCTTAATTTTCAAAGTAATTGTTTGATTTTAAAATAATTTCTCAGTTAAATTAGCACATACTACAAATCTGTTTTAAAATGTGCAAAATCCTCTCATTTTTTTAAAGTGATGCAGATTGAAATATTAACGTAGTAAAAAAAAATTAGGATTTTAAAAACAATGCCAAAATAGCTGAGAAAACTGATAAGTAACTGTAATGACTATTTTAATGTTGATTTTATGATGAAATTGTCATGCATCAAGTTTTAAGAAGTTATAACTAAAATATGAAATTTGCCAGCCATATCATATTAAAAATATCGGTATTGAAAAAACTATGTGGAAATAGCTGAGGGAAAAAAAACAAACTATCAATAATCATCATGGTTTACAGTAAAATTGTTGCGAATCAAACACGTCAAAATATGACTCTTTAACTTCGAAATACACGCTTTTCATAATAACATCATATAAAGAATATCAGATTTAGAAAAAGATAAGTGGAAACGGTTGAAAAATGTCGGAAAAAGATGCATACTTACAACGAAATGGTCGAAACCTAACTCGTCAAAAAGTGTTAACTGAAATTCAAAATTCTTACTTCCTAATAATGTATTTAAAAATATAGAAATTTTAAAAACTGTGAGGCAAAGGCAGAAAAATGATAAACAGCAGCCAAAATATATCATTCAGCAATGCAAAGTTTCAATGGAATTATTATGAATTGAACACATCAAAAAGAGGTAACTCAAATTCGAACATTGTTAATAACATCATATTAAAAATATTGGAATTTAAAAAATCAAGAAAAAGGAGCCGAAAAATGATAAATAACTTCTGAAAAATCTATCATAGGAATAATAAAATCATGTTGGAATCGAAACAAAATGATCTCATTCAAAAAAAGTTATATCTGAAATTTGAAAGTCGTAATAATGTATTAATAAATCATAATAACATATTAAATAAAAAACGAAAGAAAACAGCAAAAAAACTTTTCGAAAACCAGATTGATTTACAAAAAAAAAAACATGAATAGACAATTTTTTTAATGAACAATTTGGACTTGTCATCACGTTTAAAGGGTATGGAGGGTGCACATTTTTTGCTTAAATGGCAAACAGGGTGGCACGCCAGCAAAACCCACCCAGAATGAACCCTGTTAATATAATAAAATAATTTGTAAATATATATAAATAATTAACAGTCTAAGAGCTTCAGAGTTACTGCAAGAAGAAATAAGAAAAACAATAAATAAAATTGATTACAAAATACAACTCTAGAAAATCTATTGTTCCATCTCCTAATATAGTGTGGAATAAAATTGTATTCACTTCTTTTCTTTAACTATGTAACTCTGCTCCTGAATACAAAATAAATAATTATCTAAAGGAAAATAAATACATTTCTTAACGATAAATAAATATGCTTAAATAATTTTACAAATGAACACAATTTCTTTGTCAGAAATTTTTCAAATGTTCTAAGAACAATCAGGCTGAGAAACAGTTTTATAATTTTCACATAGAACTTTTAAGTTCACTTGTTTTTGCACTTTATGGAGAGTAATTTTAAAATGCTTTATAAAGTTGTCAATATCCTTCCTTTCAACACCAATAGTTGCGGATGCAGTCAGATAACCCACAAAACTTTCATTAGTGTGAGATCCCCAATTTTTAAATTCAAAGCCACATATAGTTTTATGATCCCCAGGGGCAACAAGCCGCGATCCCATAACAAATTTCGAAAACAGCATAGATCCTATTTCAGTAAAAAGTTTATGATGCAAAGATTCAAGTTGGGAAAAAGCAAAAGCCACAGAAAGTTTATTTCCTGGAGTTACAAGAACTTTACCTCCATATTCATCTGCTACTTCACCAAGAGCGGACTTTAAGTACAAAAAATTCTTTTCTCTTTCATCTAAAAGTTTCATGTACCCTTTTTTACCAATGTTTAATAAAGTGATAAATAAATCAGTGGAAGGCGCACCTGACCCACGACCTGGGTACATTTTCCCTACCAGTTCTACCGTTTTCTTATTAAATCCACAAATGATTGAACCACCAACAGGAACCATAAAGTTCTTATCTGTACTGGAAACAAACAAATCAACTCTATCCTTGGCTGCAAGCTCAATAGTACTTAAATACTCAGGACATTGGATGCCATAAGCATTGTTTATAAGATGAGGAATATCATACGACTTGCACAATTTTGCTATACCCGTAATGTCATCAGGAACTTTAGGTGCAAAACTCGATACCGTACTCAGTATGCATACAATATTTTCCGGACCTACTTTTTCAACTGTGTTTTGAATTTCACCCAGCGAACCAATTAAACCATCCTCTGCACTAACATTTTCTATAATTACTGGTGTAAAACCAGCTGTAACTATGCATTTAAAACAGGATTTTTGGTCTAGTCTTGGCCATAAAACGAATTTTGACTTTGGTCTAAGGCTGTGAAGTGTTCGAAGGCATAATAAAATACCCATACCGGTAGCTAAAGGCACTATGATACATTTTTGCAAACTTGGTACTCCAATTGATTTCAATAAATCCAAAACCATAAAATTGGATAATAGTCCAATAAGACTGGAACCGGCAGCTTTAGGTTGTATTTCTGTTATATCACCAGATCTGCCGATACCATGACCCATATAATAATGCCGACGGGCAACGATTTTTGATGCGAATCTAGCTTCCCTTTCTCCAACACCACAACTACCCAAAAAATTATTACTGTCCATCATTGCAAGCTCATGCAAAAATGTTTCTATCTCGGAGTCTTCCCAACCTTCTTCGGGGCATAATTTTTTATTGAGTAGATTAATTATTTTCTTTCGCCGGCTCTCGTAAGATTGCAATGCATGGTCAGAGTAGTGTTTGATCAAATTCTTTGTAGCTTTAAAAGCACTGGCATCCATATTCATATATAGTTAAGTGATTTTGTATGTTCTAAAGGAATTTTATCAATAAAGAAAATCACTACATTGCCAGAAGATTGAAGCGATAAAGAAAATCACTCGCCGCTTTCAGCAGAAACACTATATTTCCACTTCCTGTACTCCTCTTTGAGCAGAATGATTTGCATGGTTTTGTAACAAGTAGCAAATTGATTGATTGATCAATAATAATGCTGCCAACAATAATTAATACATTATTATTCAGATGTATTTACTTATGTGCTAACTTAAATCTGAAATTGAGGTTGTTAAATTATTTATTAAACAATGAGTTATCTATGTATTTGTTTATATTGTACGATTTTCAATCATGAGAAATATAACGTTTAAAAATTTTAGTGAGATTTTTACTTAAAATTGATTAAAAACTAAAATATGTGTTAGCTTCTGGCAACACTCATCATTAATGATATAAACTGTCTGCTGTTTTCGATTTTCTGATAGATTCACCTTCAAAATTTACTTAAATTTAAGGAGAAGTGATGGTCTGAGATAAAAAGTTCTTTTTAAAAGTATTTAATTAGATTTGAAAATGTCTTCTAAGGTTCCATTTGAATTGATGCCTATCGACGAAGAGAGTGTTAATAATGATTCACTGTCTCGTCCATCAACATCTTACAGTTATCCTCCAATCGATGCTAAATATTCTTCTTTGCCTTCTGACAATATTCCAACTAACTCTGATTCTGGTAATCTATCCGGAAATTTTTCTTCTTCTAAAATTTGAAGTTAATAAATTACTGTTTTAAATTTCAATATTAGACTTAGTGTTTATTTATAACGTTCATTGTGTTTGTAGATCCTGTTCAGAGATTTGCTCATCTTGGCTTAGAAATAACTAGGTAAGGATTAATGATCTGTCCTTATAATATAACAAATATTTAAGTTTCCTTTATAGTATTGTTTATATTTGTAACTAATTGTTTAAACACAAAATTTTCTCTTGTTTACATTCAACTCTTCTTTGAATGTACTCATTGCAATGAATATTGCTATTGCATCAGTTTACGTGACAGATAAATTATTTCATAAAATTTTATTTCCCTACTTTGGGAATCCCAATATATAGTTTTCTAAGCTATATTAATTTCTTTTAAAAAAGCAGGCTCATTTCCTTTCTGTGTATTTGCTTGATTTATTTGCTGCGAAATCTGTGTAAGTTGCATCATTTTAGTAATCAACTTCTAGACATGTCTGAGCCTATGAATTATTATTTTTGTTAATATTTCTTATATTATGTTATTCTTGGACATAATTATGCTGTTCATCTAATAAATCTTTTAATATTATGAATCAAAATTAAGATAAATTTATTTAAATTCTTTAAACATGATTTTAAATTCCAATTTAGCTAATATATATTTTATGAAATGATTGCAATGGTTGAGGGATTGTAATGTAGGTTAAACTAATTAGTTTAAAAGAAAACAAGTATGCTTTTTTTTAAAATGTAAAAATAAAAAATAAATGGAATAAAAAAATGGAAATGGATTGGTCATGTTCTACTTAAACTTGAAAAATTTAAAGTAAAACAAGTTTTTGATTGGAACCCTCGGGGCAATAGAAAAAGAGAAATACAGTAGAGAACCAATTATCCGGGATGCTCGAGACCATCGCTATCCCGAATGTCTGAATTTCCCGGTTTTCTAGATTGACCAAAAAGTATCGTTAATCGATGTTTTATCGAACCCGAATTACAAGGAAAAAGTGTAATGCATAAAGTAAGAGAAAAAAGAAAAGTACTCCTAAATTTTTAAAAAAAAAATAGTAGAAAAATAACATTTAAAAGAATAAAAAAATTTGCAAGTTTAGAAAAGAAAAACAAGTTTAAAAATTAAAAAATTCTCGTATTTATTTTTTAAAAATAATTACAATTCCTAAATTAACTAATATAAACAAAACCAATGGTTAAATAACGCAATATATTTCATACCTAATTATACGGGGGAAACGATAAAATAAAAGGAAAACTTATTAACTAAATAAAAGCACTTGAAAATTACCGAACCGAAAGGATAGGTAAAAAGGGCACTAGCATAAATATTAAAACCTGGAACAAGGCAAGATCAACGGAATTTTTTTTTTTAAAAAAAAACCTAATGATAAAATTTATGAATAAAAAGAATTAATTTATTAAGTGCGAAATTTATCGTGAAAAGAAAAAAATATCAAAGGATAGGTAAAAAAGGCACTAGCATAAATATTAAAACCTCGAACAAGGCAAGATCAACGGAATTTTTTTTTTAAAAAAAAAACCTAATGATAAAATTTATGAATAAAAAGAATTAATTTATTAAGTGCGAAATTTATCGTGAAAAGAAAAAAATATCAAGCGTAGTGGAATCAGAAAAACAAAACTGCAATCTGCTTCATAAAATAATCCTATGATTAAATTAATAAACAATTCTCCTATTTTTTTTTTTGTTGTTGATAAAAACACAATATTCAATTACAGCAGATGTGATTCCACATCAATAAAAACTTGCAAATGATACCGCACTGCCAAAGAATAAGAATTTATTCAGAAGAAAAAGATTTTATTTTTATTAATCGATGTCAAATAGATAAATATATTTTTCTCTTTCATCTTTTGTTCACTGATATGCATGCAATGCATTTTCCCCACACCCTCGTAAATCAAACAGAAAACGAAATCAGCATGCCACACCCTTGAGCTTGATTGACGGTCTAAAGGAGAAAATAAAACATTCCTCCCTTCCCTGCCTTCAAGGTCACGGAGGAAATGACGTTTCTCTGGGTAAACGAGGAAAAAAATTCTCTCCTTCCTTACATTACCTCTACTCAACTTCAAGGATGAGTTCAATTTCCACTTTTTTTCCATAATCGTTCTAGTTTAAAATGGCGGGAAAACTGTTCAAAATTTTTCACGGTTTTCTGGTTTCCCGGTTATCTGGATACCGGATAAATTGTTCTCTACTGTACCTAAAAAATGCTTGGTGCAGGACGATTATAGGCAAATTGAAAACAATTGCAAAGGAGAGAGGCCTTATACATTATATGGCCACAAATAGAGTGAGATGATAGAAAGAGAATAGAAAGCTATGATAGAAGTCCTATACTCTAGTTCGGAATGAAGAGGAATATGTATGTGTGGTGATGAGATATTGGGGCATTAATTTTATTTTAATGATTATTCATTCATCATTATTATCATTTTATTTCAATCATTAATTTCATTTTAATTTAAGATAATGAAAATCATAATTTCAATGTAAGAGTGAAATTTTTAGAAAAGGTACTATACTGGAGCATTGTATGTTCTTAATTGGAATAAAATTTATTTTAATAATACAAGAAAATTACACACCATCTTACACTCAGTATATTTATAGTTTAATTAAGAAGTATTATTTATACATTAATTAAAAAATATTTTATGAATTAAAAAATATTTTTACTGTAACTCATAGTGTTATTTTCTTTGAAATGTGTGCCTTGGACCTCCCTTCCATGCCTTAGTGGTTGAAAGAGTGTTATTTATGCCACTGTTACTGAAAATTATTGTAAATTTCTCTTTCAGTTTTTAATTAAAGGAGAAAAAAGATTTCTGAAAACGTAAAAGTATTTTAGTTTTGCTTACATGTATCTATAAGTGTGCTATTTTTCAATTCGTGCAGGAGAAGTATGTGTCGTGGGCCCATCATAACTTATTTTTTGTGTCGCATCTGCAATTTTTGGCGTATTCGACGCCTTTTATAAAGCATAAGCAAATTCTTTCTAGAGGTCAACTTATTTAGATGGTCAATTATACATCAGTATCTTTTATTGTTGGTGTTTTTCTTGATTAATCACCATGTAAAGTTCTTCAATGAGTGGTAACTTACAACCCCAGCTTGACAGGTTAAAGGTGAAAACACCGGGGAGAAAGGAAGACCCTGGTCCACCAAGATAGGAGAGGGTTGAATTTCTTTTGTTTTCACTTTGATTACTGACAGTAATTTTGCAAAATATTTTAAAATACCTCATGAATTATTACAATTTTTTTTATTTATTCCTATGACTTGTCTTATTACTAGAAATGTTATGTTTCTGACTGAAATTCTATTTTTTTCTAGTGGTATAATTAGCAATGTGATAGCGCATCCATGCATTGTACTCAGGCGACAATGCCAGGTAAATTACACAAATTTTATTTTAGTGTTGTAAAATATTTTGATTATTTTAATTAATAAATTCCATCATACTTTCAAATTTGTTATAAAGCATGATATAAACATGTTGAAAATTGTAATTACACATTGCTGAATTCTGAAATGTAATGCTTAGGCTGGCATTAATCAGTTATCACCCTTTTACCACTGCTTTTACAAAAACTAATGCACTTTTCAGAATTCAACACTTTTGGTTTAATAATCTGTAACTAATTATTTATTGACTGCATCCAATATTATTAGCAGTATTCTAAAATACTAATCCCAGCCGTATTTTGCTATTTTTTTTTTACTGATTGCTTCTGTTATATATGAGTTGCAATTATTGCTTTTTTTATTCTCTTTTTTCATATTCTTACATTTTATATATTTTTCTCATGATTGATTTTTCCCGCAAGGTTAACCGAAAAGCATCAAGGTATCACCTGAGTCCTTTAACGTTCATTCCAGTTGTGATAAGATTACAAAATAGACAGGTATATGAACCATAAATATTTGGATTTTATAGTTAATATTGTATTTTAAGTTTTCCATTCTTTAGTTCTTTGTCTTTTCAATAATTTATTTTATCCTGTTATTTTTATTTAGGGTTTAATTTGTCTTTGGAAGGGATGTAGTAGTATATTTATACTAAGAGGATGCTCAGCAGCATTAGAGACATTTATTGCAGAAATTACACCTTTACCTAGGTTAATATTTTTCTTCTCTTTTTCTCAAAAATATTGTTTCTTTCTTTTTCCATTGACATTATGATACAAATTAAATGACACAAATTAAAAGACACCACCACAGTGAAAGACCACCTCTATGTTGCGACCACCTCCATTTGCGACCGCTTTTGGAAGTCTCAGAAATTTTCTCCTGGTGACCAGACAAACTTCTGCACCAAACTTCTTTTTTGACCGAATGTTCAGCATTCTGCTATTTGGTCAAATCACTATTCGTTACATCTCTAGTAAAAATAAATTCGAAGTTGTAATCCGAAAGTGTCTTTAGGAATTTCAACTGCAAGCATTGCCTTGATTTAGCATTATACAATTAACCATTCATAAAGGAGATAATACTGGCAAATTTTCAATTTGTGTGACAACTATATGGTTAAAAATTAATCCTCTTATTCATGAATTTTTCATTTGAGTTTTTAAGAAACATTTTGATACCTCCATCGATTTCTAAAGAGATCCTTTTACCTATCTTGAATGCCTACCACATGTTCTGCAAGAACTGTTTAGAGTCTCAAAATGAGAACAACATGCACAAATGTGAATCTGAAAAATATATATCCTCAAATGAGGAACATATGCAATTTTAACTTTCTGTTTTGATATTCATTAGATAAAATGCTTTATAAATACATTTTTGTATTTTTTAACCTTCTTGGTCTGCTTTTCTATATAATTAGTAATGTAAACCCTGCGTAATACGTTAGAAACCAAACATGACAACTGATCAATCTATATTTATAATAGTTATAAATTTATTGCACTAAGTTTTGTACTGAAAAATAATGACTTGCATAAATAACTTCAGTAAATTATTATTGTAATCTTCTAACTGGATATTTTAGTCAACTACATTTTCCATAATAAAAAATCTACATTCTATTATGAAGACACAACATTCATAAAAGGTCACATTGCAATTTTTAAACAATTATTTTTATAACTATATTCTTCAGCAATTATAAATGTAACTGAAGAAATAAAGTGACCTAATTTGGCTGCTCTTGTTCCATAGAACAAATATTTCAAATCTCCAATGAGCAAAGTATAAAAATATTCCTATTCTGAATAAAATTGCAAAATAAATATTGAGTTCACTTATTCTTGTTTCAATTTCTAATTTACTTCTGACCAGAAAACCAATCCCCCTTAAAATGTATAAATTCTTTTTTAAAGGTATGTTATCATAAATTTCAACCTAAACAAATTTCTAAGGGCCTCAAACAATATTTAAAAAAAAGAAGGAAATTTTCAATATTAGTTTTTAAAAAAATCATCTATTTTATAATCATTTCATGTTATTTAAGCTTATGATATATTCTTCTTCATGAAGTGATTAAAACATTGAAGTTTTCATTGACATAAATTGTATTTGGAACTTCAATAGAGTTTTTTTTTAAAAATTTATTTATAATCTTATTATAAATTTTACAATTAAGAATGAATTCTGTTATTTTAGAGAAGTGAAATCTAGGATATCACTTAAACAACTATCCCAGCACCTTCTATTAAAATTGTAAGTACTTTTACTGTTTGGTATTATTTTTAAATATGATAGTTTGATGTTTTAATAACTTATTTTATACTGTCTTATACTTCTTTATACTGTACTTTGCAGTGTTTGCTTAGTGCACCAATAGTATATTTTAAGATAAAAAATGGGTTTTTGACTTGACGGAGGTAAAAACAGTCTATAATATAAATTTTTTTCTTAGGTTATGGTCAGATAATAAGTTTTTTAAATTTTTTCCTAAAAGTTTTTTTTTACTATTAACAATTAATTTTGCTATCATGTACAGTGCACAGAAAAGGGGAAAAAATGAAATACTCTACATAACTTTTGATTTTATGATTGAATCTTTCAAGTTCTAGGAATCAATATAAATGGCTCGAGAAGGTAACCTCAAATATGCTAATTAATAAGTGCAGATGATATTTTAAGAAACAAAATCAGACACAAATACGTAGTTTCTGAATAAGCATATCTTTTTTTTTCCGACTAAATCGGATTTCTGGGAAATATGGTCCCAGTAGTAGAATTTCTGTGCATAAATTTTTCCTTCCTTTTTCTTTTATAATTGAACTAATTTTCAAGAAATAAGCAAGAATTTCAAGAAATAATGATTTTTAAAAGATTAATAATCAAATATTTTTAATTTAGTTTATCGTATTATTTATATCATTCTATTTTAGTTATACATAAATTTTTTGCTGTCTTTATTTTTATTCAAGTTTTTGATAAGTTTGTTTTTAAAATTGAAGATTTGATTTTTGTTTTACAGAATTACCTATGGAATCCTTACACCTTTCTACTGCTCTAGCCTTGTTGAAACCGTTCAGGTTAGTTTGTGATTTTTTACAATTTTTTTATTGATAATATAGTGCGTTGTTAAGAGATCACGTAGCTCCCTTTTATATTTTGCGTTTAGTTATATTTCCAATTTTATTTAATTATTTATTCATATATTTTATTAATTTTGCAAAAAATACTTAGTATTTCAAAAGCAGTAAATAATTAAAAAATAAATAAATTATTAAAATTGTAGGAAATACAGTGCAAAAAAAAAAAAAAATTAGTCACCTTGAATCACTTTTGATGTTATGATTGGATCTTCATTTACTAGGACTCAATCTTAATAATTCGGGAAAGTAACCTCAGATATGCTAATTGATTAGTACTACCAATATTTATTGTTACAAAACCAGACATAAAAATGTATTTTCTCTGAATTTTAAAACCCTGAAACAATGCTCAAAAATTAAGAACATGTTTTTCAAGATTTGTTATATACAGTGCAGGGGGAAAAAAACAAAGGAATCACTCAGAATAACTTTTCATCTAATATTCAGATCTTCATACATTAAACTTCATGACTAGGACTCAA
Source organism: Parasteatoda tepidariorum (assembly GCF_982258835.1). Lineage (NCBI taxonomy): Eukaryota > Metazoa > Arthropoda > Arachnida > Araneae > Theridiidae > Parasteatoda > Parasteatoda tepidariorum. The sequence continues at coordinate 15,929,192 of NC_141756.1, read as the reverse complement.
TCTTGAGTGTTCGATGGGTTAACTCAAATATACTAATGGATTAGCACAGACAATATTTTAAGTTAAGAAATCGGATACAGAAGTGTATTTTATCTGAATTAACGTAATTTTTTTTCGATGGATAATGATTTCTAATCCTCAAACTATAGGGGGTAGTTGCATTTAAGTAAATATGGTTCTACTAGTTTGGACCCCTTAATTTTATTTTTCCTTTTTGTGTATTTCGAGAATTTTTCGATTCAATCAAAAAATACTCAAAGTATGGTAAAATATACAAAAAGTAAAATTGGCAATAAGGGGTCCAAACTTTTCTTGACCAAACTGTTAGTACCATATTCCCCAGGTTGCGGCTGCCCATATTTTGAGGGTGAAATATCGTAATCTATTGAAAAAGATGTATATTTATTCAGTGAAAATACGTTTTTGTCTGATTTCTTAACTTTCAATTTCGTCTGCGTTAATCAATAAACATAATTGAGGTAATCTTTTGAACCCTCAAGATTGAGTCCTAATCATTAAGAAGTCTAGTGTATAAAGATTTGATCATTAGATCAAAAGTTATTATGGGTGATTCATTTTTTTTTCTGCTTTGAACAAATCTTTAAAAACATGCTATTAATTTTTAAGAATTATTTTAGAATTTTAAAATTTAGCACCAAATTATTTTATTTTTTAAGGGTATTGTTATCTTTCATAACAATTAATGATAAATAATAACATTCAGTTCAAATAAAAGAATTTATTAATCAGTTTCAGTTGATAATTATTTAATATCCTTTATTAATTTACATTCATTTCAAAGATATAACTGTTTTAAAAATATATAGAGGCAATATTTGTTACACAAAATTGAATTTAAATTCTTCTAATTTAGTATTTCAAAATGACTAGTACGAATGTATTTCCAATGAATAAACAGAAAAAAAGTACAAACAAATACAAACAAATATCCACAACATGTGAAGTATAAGAGAAAAACTCTTCGAAATTTTGTCTTTTAAAATTAAATATTTTTAATTGAATGAAATTAAAAAATTTTTCACATTGCAAATTATTTTTCACATTGCAAATTATTAGTCTAAAATTTAGTCTTTTGTCATAAGGCTGATACAACAAGTGAAGGGGAATAAATATTTTATTTTTTAAAAGACCATACTTAATCAGAGGGACCAACTATTACCATTTATTCTCAATTATTTTGAATTTTTAGTCAAGATTATGGACTTACGCTTAAGTAATAAAAATTTGGTTCTGACAATTTTTGTAATACACTATTAAAAGTAAGTCTCTCTTCCCTCTTTATTACTATGTGTTAAAAAAGAAATTTGGTTTACAATGACTATTCAAAAACTAAAAGAAAAAACACTTGAACGTTACTTTTTTATAATTTTTTTGTAAATTCATATATAACATTATTAATATGCTTACATAAAATTATGTGGTGAAAATACCTCAAAAGTGGGCTAATTTGCGTATTGATAACATTACTAGATGTATTACTGAACTGATAGCTAGTTTGCAAAATTGGCATTTAAGTTTAATTTTTTGCTGAAGAGTTTCATTGTTTTGCAATGATAAGTCACTCTTACTAAGTTTAAAGTACATCATGAAAGTTATGACTGATCTCTTTGGATTGCATAATAACATTGGCAAATATTGAGCATCGTGTTAAGTTCATACTTTATCTTTCTCCTTTTTCACATGTCTGTAGTATATTATAAGTTAAAATCTCTTTAAGACACAAAGAGAATAAAAATAGTATTATAATTTCAGAATTCAGAGCTGCCTATGCGGATTTTAAAGCAATCTTGTTTGCATATACTTTAATGTTAGTCTACATTATTTTTAACATGAGAATTTCTTAAAAAATTTAAATCCGTCCATTGAAATTTTGAAAAGGTTTCTATTTCGGGTTCCAAACTTTTGCAAGAAGTTTGTTTCTTTTAAAACAAATTTGCAACTTTTATTTATGATTTCATATTCTTGCTTATATTTTGAATAAGCATCTAACGTTATTTTAATTACTTTCTTTTCAGAGTGACATCGCTAGTGAAAAGCCAGGTGTTTTAGATTGTTTGAAGGAAGGTTTGTGCAGACTATTCAAATGGGGAACTCCTCGATCCACTCGTCTCTTTCCGATGTGGCAACTAGTTGGGCCGACTGCATTGCATGGTTGTTCTGTTTATATCCTTTCATCTCTAATCCACTCTTTGCTGCGATGGATGAGATCGGTGAAAGACAAGCCAACTCTTGGAATGGTCAGGAGGCTTTAGATATTGATTAATTCATATTGAATTTTGTTTTCAATTATACAATCAAACCTCATTGAGATGAAAACACGTAACAAAACGTTTTGATTAATATAAAGCAAAATTGTTTTCCAATCACGCTAACTTGGGGGAAAATAGCAGAGGGGGCCACCGTTACTTCAGGAATTTTCTGGACTGATTTTTTCCATATTTTTGTAACCTTGGTAACAAAAATTTTATTATTAATTTTTCAGTTATTGTTTATTCTGCAAAAACATATTACAAATCACTATTCATAATAAAGTTTAAAATAGTAATTTTTTGTGAAAAATTTTTTTACTAGATTAATTTTATGGAGAAGAAAAAATATGGGTCTTTTAGGTTCCTAAAATTTAAACTAATTTATTTTCACTCACTTTTAGTTATTGTAATTAAGTTCTCTGATTTTTTCCTTATTGATAAATTTTCTCTGCTCTTTTTGATTCCTTGTGGTTTTCTTCTTCTGTGGCCACACTGTAATAATTGCATTGCTCAATATGAATATGAAAGCAAACATCTCTAGTTTGAGACAAAGTAAGTATTCACTAATTGAAAACAAATTCCTCATTATAACCCTTGCGGTGACCTTCCTCATTGAAGCAAGTTTATCATTTTTTGTAAACTGCAACTGAGATTGGTCATTGCTGGTTTACATCAATCCGAAATTGGCAACACCTACAGCTGGGAAGGGAAAATTTTTTCACACCTCTGCAACTAGCATTTTAATGAGTAAAAAGGTTCTTCAGATTATATATGCATTTTATCTGTGAGCAAACTTAGATAATTGTGCCAAAGATTTCATTTAAAATTGAGATGTAAAATAGCACATTGCTTGCATGTAATTAGCTGTTACTGTTGTACACAATTACAAATTTAATTGGATTTAGTACTGACCCTATTATTAAATAATAATATTAGCTAACATTTCATAAAATTTTATCTAATATAAAACAAACAGATGCAATGGGAGATTACAAAACAGGCAAAAAGAGAAAACCTCCATGTATTTAAAAATTAAAAAAAAAAATGTAATAGATCACACCTCCCAAATGGGCAGAAATATCGCAAAATTCTCCAAAAAGCGACATCATTTAATAATTAATTAAAAATACACCCAAATCAGGGTTGGTAAAGTTTAGGACAGAATGGATTAATCCACGGTTTAAACCTTGGTTTAAACCGTCCTGTCCAAAACCCCTTTGTCTTAAACTGTCCAAAACCCTTTTTCTCAAATAATGTACAATTTTATCTGAACAATATCTAAGAGGTGAAATAAACATAGAACTAATAACATATTGATAATTAAATATACTAGAGAATATTTGTTTTTAAAAGTATAATGTTTTATTAATATTGTTTGACTCTTCAATTTAAACAAAGGAAGATTAATCAGTAATCAAGTTCAATTGGTCCTCTCATTCAATAGTACATAACTGAAGTTTGGCCTTGTCATACAGGTTAAAATAGACTAAGTGCTTGGTTCATCATAAACAGATTTATTTATCTATAGTACTACTCAAGAATACTTTTATTTCATTCATGTTCAATTCGTTTAGCATAGTGGTGATACATCACCAGTGTCAGTAACTGAAACTGATGTTATGCCCTTCAAAACTGTTAATACATTTTTCAGTTATTTTGTATTTTCAATTTAAACTAATATATTAATATTTAAAAACAATTTTTTTTAAAAATGGATGTCTTTTTTATCATGCTGTAATGCAGAAATTATAAAATTTTTTTAAAAAAAAAAAAGTGAAAAATTAATGGTTAATTTTTGAAAAAATTTAGTATTTTTTTTTTAAGAAAAATTATTATTTTTTAATATTGCCATATTTATCCTTATGCAAAAATATTATTTATCAGTATTAAAAGCATATTTATATTTAAAGGATTAGGTATTCACTTTTGTTGTTCAATGAATTGTGGAGCTTCAAAAATTATAAACCTTTTCCTATTATATTATATTATTTTCTTTTAATAAGTTATAGTAAATTGTATAAAAAATATGAGATATTTATTGATGCATGTAATTATTATGTGTACAATGGTTACACCTATAGAATTTTTACCTTTTACCAAAGTTCAAGGTTTTGGACACTTTAAGACAGTTTTACCCAGTTTAGGACAGTTTTACTCAGTTTAAGACAGTAAAACCCACGTGTCCTGTCCAAAACCAGTTTAGGACGTCCAAAACCCCAACCCTGACCCGAAATTTTAATGTTATGCAAGAATTTCAGCATCTCATTTATTGCCGAAAATTTCTTACCTTTTATCGATGACACTAATTTAGTCATAGTATCTTTGTCAACTATAGTTCTTCCTTCAAAGTAGTTTTCTTGATACATTAATGTTTTTTCCATCGCTGATAGCATATACAATAAAGGGATCATAAAATAATGTTTTTGTTGGCATCTTATCGAATTGATCTCTGACAATGATCTTTATCCAAACTAAATATACTTCATTCATTTATGGAACAATGCCTTGCAAGTTTACAACAAAAAAAACTTTTATAATTTGCTTTCAAATTTTTTAAAATGCTGTGATTCTTGCATTTAAAGCAAGCTACTTGACTCCATGAAATAAATCCTAGCTCAGAACGTAATTTTTTATCTTTTCTAAAAAATTATAATTCTAAACAAAATTTTTTTTTTTTTAATACTTCTGATTGTTTGGCAGATGACGTGCTTAATATGTCATGTGTGCTATATCTTTTAGCATATTCTGCTGTGGGTGTTATTATTCCACAATTTTTGTTTTAGGATGCACTCAACTTAAGGATGGTTTTTCACAGCCTCTTTTTTTTTAAGTTAAGCAGATAATTAATTGTAGCACTAATTGAAAAAGAAGTAGTATTTTTCAATTACTAAGATTCCTTAAATAGGTTGAATAGTTTCTTAGAAATAATTTTTAAAATTCTTTTTACTTTAAATAATGCTTTGTTTTTTTTACTGTACAGAAATTTCATGTGGTTTGGTCTGTTTTTAGGAGGGAGCTGATTTCTTAGCCAATCAAAGTGCCACATCTGCTTACTTAGAGAATTTATCGATGCTTCACTTAAGTTCATTTATAGCAAGCACAATTTTATATCCTGGGGAAACAATATTACACAGGTAACATTTTAAAATTATGAGTCTACGATCTAGAAATTGTGTATATGTCTATTTAAAAGGGATTCAACATTTTTGAAATATTTACTTAAGATAACTTTAAATGTAGCGTGTTATTGAAAGTTTCTTATTCTAACAGCAGTAGCAAAGATTCCTGAAGTGATTTTTTGTTGAAAATAATTCTTTTTTTAGAAAATAATTAACTTATTATAGCGTTTTCATTTTTTTCTAAAAGAGTCATATCAAATTTATTTTTTCAATTGTTAAATCAGTGATGTAAACTATGCATATTTATAGAAAATTTTAGCACTACAGGTGTAAAAATGAATACAAAACTATATTTGTATGTTAAGTGTTTTAGTAAAAAGTCTTTGTTTTCTTTTGTCTGAAGTATCTCATTTGTTTTTTAATGGGTCGTGGATTGAATTTTATGGTTCAGTATTCAAAAAAGTGTTAGCTTAAAAGTTATAAATGTATAAGTTTTTTTTTTTTTTAGTTCTGTGATATATAGGGTTAATCTTAATTTTCGACGTACTGTAACACCTAATGTGAATCAGATAAGTTCTGTTGCTTGTATAGTAAGAAATAAAATGAGACTTGTACAATTGATAGAACTAGGTTAATAAATACGTAGTATTGAATTTATTGTTTTATTATTTTTGAACAACAGAGTTGTAAAAAGTATTAGTTCACACTGTAATATACAGTTATAGATATTTATGTTTTGTGTCCAAAAAATAACTGACTCTAATGACTATTTCAAAAATCAGTTCAAAAAATAATGGAAGAAGATGGAAATGCATAGTTTTGTGTACTTAGCGAACTAGGTTATTATTTCAATATTTGTTACAGATTCCAAGAACTGGTGGCACTGCTAACTGGAAAAAAACATAAAGCAATTTTTTTCTGTTGCTATAAATAATGCTTATTTTGAAAACATTGTTTTTTATTTTTACTCAGGTAGCAGTGCCTTCTAATGAAAAACTTTCTTACAGATTTCAAAACCTTATGTGAAAAAAAAAAATTTTAACGTAGCAAACCATACATTTCTATCCTCTTCCATTCTGTTTTATTTTAATTTGTCATATTTTTGCTTAAATAATTGATAATTGTATAAATTTAAACTGCATGATTTACAGGAAATAGTTTTTTATGTTTATAAATTAGGTGTATTTATTGAAAAATGCTTTTAAATTTTTATTTAATGCATTTACACTAATTTAATTATTATAATTACAGATTTCAAAACCTTATGTGAAAAAAAAATTAGAACGTAGCAAACCATACATTTCTATCCTCATCCATTCTGTTTTATTTTAATTTGTCATATTTTTGCTTAAATAATTGATAATTGTATAAATTTAAACTGCATGATTTACAGGAAATAGTTTTTTATGTTTATAAATTAGGTGTATTTATTGAAAAATGCTTTTAAATTTTTATTTAATGCGTTTACACTAATTTAATTATCTTAAGTTCATTGTTTAAAATTGCTTTTATGTTGTTAATATATTATACTATTAAGAGATGCCTCATGAATAAAATATATCACATATCTATATTTAAAGCAATATTGTTACATAGTTTCTTAATTATAAAAAATGTGCATAGTTATAGTAAAATAATTGTATGAAATTGGTTCATCTGCCAAAATTTTATTTCTGATTACTTAATTTTTTTTATATATTGTTGGCAAAATTTAAAATTTTACTGTTTTGTTACAAGTGTTACTATAAAGGATGATAATGTGAGATAAACGAAAAAAAATATTAAAACAAGATGAAAAATTTCATGAACCTGTTAAAATTAATGTCATTTCCCTTCACAAGTATTAGTTAAATTACTGCAAAAAATTAAGTTTTTACTCTTGCTTTCTTTTTGCTTCTATAGCTCAATTTCTAGTACAAATGTTGATTTTAGGTGAACATAATGTGTAATCAACTGAAACATTATTGATTCAATAATAACTAATTAATAATATTCAAATAATTAATAACCAAAAAGTATTCATAAATTCAGTTGCAGGGAATCGATAGAACAAAGGTTAGCAATCCTGTGTTATGACATATTGTTAACTATAACTTGAATCAATCATTTAATTAATTTAGTAAATATTTTACAGATTGTATCTCCAAGGAACTCGAACAATTATTGATGACTTAGACACAGGTGCTGCTGTTCTTCCTGTTATATCTAAATATGAAGGAGTATCAGATTGTTTTCATACCATTATAAACGAAGAAGGTGCATTTGGACTTTATAAAGGATTTGGCGCACTTCTTTTGGAATTTGCTCTGCAGGCATTTATTTTAAAAGTAGCTCAGATTTCATTCCGAGAACTTGAATCTCTTTTAAGACCATCTGTACCCAGAAGATAATTGTACTTTTTTTCTTAAAAAAATAAATTGGTAAAAATGTCAGCCAAAAAGCAATGTTTTTTTGAATTGAATGTTTTTTTGTACCAAAGAATATCTCAGTGTACTTATAACTATTATTCTTGTAGAAATAAATGCAACTATATATATAATATTTCTAATTTCATAATTATTAGCATTAGCAATTAAATGAAAATTTTTAGGATTAAATCTTGCATGGTTTTGTCATTGATTCAATAATATTAATACATTATTATCGGGTGAATAACTTATGCTCAAAATACCTGAATTAATTTCTGATGAATATTTAAAAGAAATGTTCCTGAAAATTTCTTTTTCATCTTTACAGAATTTGTAAATATATGTATACATTTGTTGTATTTATGGAAGAAAAATAAAAAAACTATCTATAGAATTTATGTTTGTTTGTAGCATGTTTTTTTTCAAATTAGTTTGTAATACATTGCAAATTTATCATTACATTACAAATTTATCTTATACTCTCAACTTGACTCCCTAAATTTGTTTGTTGTTTCAAGCCAAAAGCGCTAGGGTTTGTTCTAATTTGTTTTAATCATCTATAAAACGCTAATTTCCTAAAATTAATTGTCCGAGAGTTTATGGGTTTGAAACCCGCCGGCCGAAGACTCCCCGTGTAATAAATGGTGACTGATGCACGTTAAATCTGTCAAGTCGCAATGTCCTCCATGTTCCCATAACAAATCAAAACCTCTTGGGGGCACTGGATTGGAGATCGATCGTTCTCTGATGCAGGTCAAAATTACGATCTGTGGATGTATGAATGGGTCCGCCCTATAAACGGGAGTGCGGCAGAAGTTGAATTCTTGCCCATAGATGGCGCCACTGGAAAACAAGAACAATCGCACCCCTCTGCCTAAACAGGCATACGAAAGCAAGAAGCACTAAAATTAATATATTTTCCATAACACTGAAATACACACAATAATTAATATATTAATTATTGTCCAAAGATATATTTAAATTGTCATTTTTTATATTGTAAATTTCTTTATAAATAAAAGGGTAAGTATAGTTATTCTTCATTGAGATATATTAGGACATCCCCTGGTACCTTGCTGGACATAAAATGCGACCGAAGAACCCAGACTGTTTGGCCAGATTTGCAAGTGGTCATCTTAAGTGTACTTTTGAAGGAGACAGAACGATCTTCCTTACTTGCAAAAAATGCTGTGTTCGACCAGCTTCACCGAAACATATTCTGGTTTGCCTTGGACTTTCTGAGGAGGTTCTTAAATCAGATCCTCTTTTTGTTGTGGATTTTCTTGTGGTCAACTGTGTCCTGGAGTTTATCTGACGTATGTCAGATTAAGAGGATAAGCAACAATAGCACTAATTTCCTGGCAGTATTTGGATTGGTTTAGTAGAAATGTAAAATATTAAATTTTGTGTGATTGATAGTTCCTAATATTTGTTCTAATGTCCACGGATTTAGCAAAAAAAGAAGAAAAAAAAGCAACAACACTAGACTCTCCATGAAAGGTGGCAACAACTGCGGTTGTGGCAATGATTAAAAGAATTAGATTAAGCTTAAGTGCTCTTTGGGGGGAAAGCTGGGCAATCAAATATATCGCTCACGGGCTGCAATGGCGACACCACTAAAAAAAATCATGTTTTGAGATAAGTGGATTTAAAGTTTTCATTGCTGAGGGAAATGCTTTAGTTTGCTTAAACAAAGATTACCTTCAAGTTGAATTATGAGTTGTGCTAGTATTGCTGCTGAAAAGAATGTGTATTTTCATATTTGCACCTGTTCTTAGTCCAAAACGCGTGTTTTTTTAGTTGTGCCACTATTGCAGCCCATGAGCGATATGTTTTTGTGTAAGTGTTTGTATTTCGTTTCGTGACAGTTTTTCTGTATGTAAGATCTTGTTTCATCAGGATGGATCTTCATGCCTTTATAGTGATGAGTCTTTAATCTTGCGATTGAGGATGTTGGGATTCTCGGTGAGTCTCAGTCTGTGATGAGTGGTAGATCTGGCCACTGCTTTGAGTGACATATACAGCGCTCAAAGTTGTCCATAAACTCCTTGATTTCCTTAAAAAAAAGAAAGTGTCTTTAATTATTAAGCATATCAATAAATATCCTGAATTTTTTGTGATTTTTTTTCTAAATTCTTGTTAAAGTTACCAGGAAGAAAAAATATTATTGATCTAAAAAAGAATTGAAGAAATTTTAAATTCAAAAATTATGTTATATACCATGAAACAAAGTAAATAACAAAATGAACGACAAAGTCTTTATAGCTCGCCAAGTACGATATTAATCTACTTTCAGTATTAGAGACAATTACCCTTGATTTGATGGCATAAGAGCATTCGATATGTAAGAAATAAATAAAGAGTTCTTATTTCTCTACTCCCTCCTCATCACTATATCATACTGTTTTTCACAAGAGATTCCTCGTATTTTGCTACTACTTAACGATTTTTCATATTTAGACTATTTTCTCTTCTTTCTTTGTATTAAAAAAAAATTGCGTAACTTTTAAAAAAAATCTGAGTTTTTAAAAAAAAAATTTTTTTTCACTTAAGTACAGGAACTACTAAAACTATTACCAATTTTATATCTGCGTCTGCGAATCCAGGTTGGTATTACAAATTGCTCCTATATTTTCCTTGATTTTTATATTTTGAACTTCCAGCCCTGCATATAGGTGAATGCCCCCAATGGGGGTGGAAATAAAATACCATCCAAGGATTAATAGGCAGAAGTCTTTGTAGGCACCTGATTTATCTATAGATAATACTACTACTTAATATTTGAAATAATTTACATGATGCAGGGGCGCCCGAAACATTTCCAAACTTGACCATTCGGCATATTTACGAAAATTCATTTTCACTCATTTTGTTTAGAAAACACAAATGAAATTGCGAACAATGTTTAAATTTCTAATTTATTTAGAAGAATTAAATTATAGGGCTCCAAAGATTGGGGAGCAGTAAGTAGAAAAAAGCGTAGCCTTTAATGCAATTAAAATAAAGTATAAAAAAATATCAAGACATAGAAATTGGGGTATTTAATAAAACTTAGAAGAAATTAATGAGAAACTCGCTCAAAAGGAAGCCGATAGAAATCACTTCTCCATAAATTGTTGGGCTCTTACGAAATACCATCGATGCAACGAGAAAAAAAAAAGGTAAAATTTAATTCAAACGGAAGATTATTTAAAAATTTTATTTTGATCTGTTTATATGCTGGTTTTATTTTATTTATTGAATTATTATGCATTTTAACTGGAAAAATTAGACATTAAGTCCTATTTACCATACCTGCTTTATTACTGTTCACATTTATTTAACAAATGTAATTTAAGTAAAATCAGCAAACTTTTTATTTATAATTATATTTTTTAACCACTGAAACTACATTTTTATTTTAAAGCACGGTTCTCAGAACATCTATTTTAGATATAGGTGGAAAAATTAACGTATTATGAGCATATTAGCAACAAAATAATTTTTTTAAATAGAAGCTAATAAATTGCATTCACTAATAAATTCAAATCGAAGCTAATAAATTGCATTCGCTAATAAATTCAAATTCGAATATTCATTTGACGAAATAGGAATTTCACCCATCCCAAAAATATAAGTTCGTGGCTCCCCTGACATGATGTCTTAGCTGATATAGTTAATCATGTTTAATAGAATTATTTTTGTTAAAAAGGCGATGCTAGTTTTCAACTGTCTTTAAAAGAGCCGTGATGGCGCAGGGGATAGAGCTTTCGCTTTCCAATGAGGTGAGCCGGGCTCGAATATCAGCGATGTCTGGTCGTTAGGAATTCCGCACCCGGTTTACACCGACCACAGTGCTGACGAAAAATATCCTCAGTGGTAGATGGTATACGGGTAAAAGTCCCCTTGCCGTCGGGCTAACCTGGAGAGGTTTTCGTGGTTTTCCTCTCCGTGTGACGCAATGGCGGGTTGGTTCCATCAAAAAGTCCTCCACGAAGGCAAATTTCTCCCAATACGTGATCCTAGGAGTTCCCTTGTCCTCTGGATTAAGTTCAAAATTATAAGGTTGCGGAGTTGAATATTAGTAATCGCAAACCCAAAATTGGGTCGTCTGTTCACCTCCGGTTATAAAATAAAATGAAATGTCTGTAAAACAAGCTCAACTGGCATTAAAGTCATGAAAAGTTTCGGTATGAGTATACAATAGAGTGCAAAAATGTTTAGACTATATGTTCTTCTGCTTTAACTTTTTCTGTAAGCAAAATTTCTTAATGAAGTAAATTAATTTGTAGCTTTAACCATCGGACTTTTTTACTTGCAACATTGGAATTATGTTAGCAAGCAAGTTGTATTTCTTCAAAGTTTACGGCAAATTGTTAATTGTTTATTTCTTACATAATTAGTAATTTTATGTAAACTAATATAGAACATAAATACTGCGGTTGATTGAATCAATTATCTTCCATTCCTGATTACTCATAACAACACAGATTGTCTGAGAAGTCGGGTAAATCGATAGAAATGTTGCAGCCGGAAACCGCCATTACTGACAGGAAATCTTCCACTTAAGAGGACGCCATACCTCAGGAGAAACTTTTCGTCGCAAATTCTCTTTCACATCCATAACTAATTTAAAGTGAAAAGCGAGTTCAGACAAACTTAGAGTTAGCCGTGAAGTTTCAAATACTGCAAAGAAGTTTCTTAAACATCAAAATGAAAATAAATTATTCGAAGATAACTTAGGATTACGCAATGGAGAAGTTATCTTACAATAATTTGTTTGCATTTTGATATTTAAAAAAAAATTTTTTTTGTTCAATTCAATTGGTTTACTCAAGCTGACCTCGGTAATAATCAAGACAAAACTGATCACCCCACACCCCTGATCGAAGAGACTTTACCTCGTAACCATGGTACCCGCCACGACGCGAGACTGATGTCTGGAAGAATTCTTCTAAATAGCAGCACTATATATTAGTGTCGATGAGCAACGGATCCTTCAAACTCAAGCTTTTTTCCTATGACAGATATGTTACTTTATAATTACTATTTTCCCGGAGTTGGCTACGGCATTTACACTAAGTTTTTAAAAAAATTATGACCATGAACTTTAAAAAACACCAGAATAGAAATTTTTTTAAAATCAAAATCAGTGAAGGCAATACTGTTTATGTGTAAACCGAACAACATCATACTGAGCTTTTATACCGTTATACCGATTTTTATCAACTATCCAGTGACTGTTAACAATAACTGTGCCTTATAGCGAATATAGCAATAGCGAATATAGCTTATAGCAATAGCGAATATAATTAAAAAAAAAAAAAATCTCGACTGTCCCTACACTGGTGTTTTTTTAACAATTTTTTATAACTTTTTTTTACGGTTAATAGCCGTTGCTTTATATTCTCAAAATTTATTTTTTTGCCTAAGATATTCAATTCCTATAGAGAGGGAGCTTGAAATTGAGGTGTACTCTGCGCAAAATAGGGTCCCAGTAGTTTGGTCCCCTTAATAGGAATTTTACTTTTTGCGTATTTCGCTAAATCATGAGAAATTTCTAAGCGAATTTAAAAAAAAATTTCACACGATTATAGACTTCATTGATTCAAAGATAAATCTATGTAAAAAATAACTTTTAGTAAATATTTATCATTTTTTGTTATTTAATAAAAGTAAAAAAAAATTGAAATGTAAGGTGTAAACTTTTTTACATCATTTTAAAGAATATAATTTTACATGGCAATATACGAAATTTGAGAGAAATCGGTCGAGAAGTTCGTGAGAAATTGAATTTAAAAAAAGTCGTACTTTAAAAATTCAAACATCGAAGCCAAACATCGTGGCGGCGGTCAGTAAGCGGGTGGGTAACCACTTTGATCAGCCTGCGTAGGAACCAAAGGTTCGAGGTTTCGGTCCTTGTTAAACTGTTCCATTGTAAAGTGCTCGACTTCACGCGCAGGTCGTCTGGCTACCGAAGTGGAGGAGCCATCCCCTCTGCAGAGGATCAATATTGTGAGGGCATGTCTAAGGATCATCTTCGGGGATGTTTCCCAGACCGTCGCCAATAGCCCATCGTGCAGCTCTAGTGCGACGTTAATAAAAGTATCTTCCTACCTACGTGAATCAGGTCATAACTGTTTTTGCAGCAAGTCACTCAATCACTTTAACTTCGATTTTTTTAAAAATTTAGTTGACCTTTTTACTGATTTTATATTCCGTTTATTAAAATAAGTTTAAAAAGAGCATCTATAAATGGAAAACATGTGAAATCGTTGTTGTTTCACATAAATTTCTAACGCTAATTCGTGACGTCATTTTGTTGCTTTAGATATCACGAAAATGATCGATTATGAAATCTTTCGGTCATGTGATTTGATGATATTTTTTGCATATTTCCTAAACTACAACTTTTTTTTTTCACGAGCAATCAGTATCGTATGTATTACCAAATTTATTTACTTTTTATCTAGTTCATTCTTTTATTTAATATCAAATTAGCAAGAGATGCAGATTCACTTTTATTGAGAAAACATAAAATTTTTAGAATTTTTCTCTTGAAATTCATCTTTAGTCCAAGGCAATCCTTTGAAATATGGCTGTTGTTAATGTAGAAATGACTGAAACATTAAGTCCAGATGTTTCTAAACAAACGTTGTCACAGGTTGTACGACAAAAAGAAGAAACCGAAGCAGTAGGTTTTATTGTGATGAATTTTAATTTTTTTCTTTGGTTTTATTTTTAACAGCTTATTTAACAAATAGGCTTCAAAAATGGTGCATTAGTAATACTAATTCATTTGCCGAAGACTGATTATCCAAGCATTACTGACGTATAATATTTTTGGCTTTTTAGTTTTAATCATAACTTTATAAATTACATAATTATAATAATGCTGCAGATTGTGATAAAAATAAATAAATAAATGAACAGGTCCAGCGTTGAGTCGAAGTCTTGAATCATAATGTCAAGCGATCTTGCTTCAACTGTTAAGAGAGTGTTAAATTGAATCGTGTTTCCGGTTCAAGTTCACAAAGTATCAAATAATTAAAGGGTAATAGTTTACAATGGGGGAGGGGGGCTCTCATTTTTGACTATTTACAAATAAACGAATATATATGTGAATAAGCTAAGAACCAATCACATAAAGGGAGACAAAAGTTGCGTCAACCTGAAGGTGACGCCATTGAAATCATAGACCACAAAGAATATCATGCTAACCAGAAATGGGATTTCATCAAAACTGAACGAAAATTATCGCCCAATCAAGGGGCCCACGATTCTATTCTAATTAAGATTAAGAGTGAACAGTTTACAATTTTATATGGCTACTTGCACCATATTAAGATTGTAGCAAATTTGATCGATATTTCGGTTCAAAATCGCTAACGGTTAGAAAAGTTTTGCCATATGTAAGTACTAAACTTTTCATTACTTCCGGAAATGTTCAAACATTTTTTGAGATTTTATTTCTCCGATACTTAATGTCATCTACCACTACAACTATTCAATTCCTATTCACTAGTACATAAAACATGTTAACTCCATTCTATTTTTAGGAACATTTTGTTTTTGCTGTATGGCGGTTGACAGTGCAGTATGCTACACACACGATCTTATTTTGGAGAATCCATTTTTAAAGCACATTAGTAAAGTAGTTTTATTGCGATTCTATTAAATCTGTTAATTCAAAAGTAAATCATTTCGCAATTTAGTATCTTGGAACAAATTTAATATAAAAAAGAAAGAATGAAAATAATTAATTTCCAAGAAAATAAAGTATTTTTCGATTAGCCGGGCGCAAAAACTTTAACTACTTTCTTAAAATTTATTATTTTTATTTTTCTTTAATTTTTTTTAAAATCTTATTTAATTTTTTATGCCTTTAAAAAATAAGTAAAATTTAAAAAAAAAAAAAAAAAAAAAAAAAAATTTGCGGTGGTCTACATTTTTTGGCGATTTTTCGCTTGCGCCAGGCTTACCGAAAAGTACTGAAAATCGTATCTCTTTCAGTTAGGGTTTCCCAAACTTATGACTTTTGTGTATCTTTTCTATATTTTTCGTAACGTAAAATGAATGCAATTTTCTACTATACAAAATTAAACAAAAGTTAAAAATCACAACTGGCTGTTGACATCACTAATTATTAACTGTTAACTCTACAAAAAATAGCCAATAGAAAAATACGTAATCGTAGATTTTCGTGGCTAGCTTTGCTTTTAGATAAAATTGTTTGCAATTTTCGTTTGTTGTAAGATGTTTCGCATGAGATCGCGAACCCCCCCTAAACTGTTCCCGCACCCCTCACACTTTGGGAAACACTGAGTTAGGGTAATAAATCGTGATCTAAATTAAACTTACAGGATGAAACTATACTTCTATATATAAATATACTATAATTTCAATTCAAAGTTATTTAATTTTGCGAAAATAATTAGGAGTGTGAGTATTAATTTCATTCGCAGTCTTTTATGATTTTTGAGCAGAAATAATTTCTAATGCATTCAAGTATGATGAATGAATGTCTTTTCTTTCTCTATTAGTAGTATGAAATATTTTTTGTCGATTTTTTTGTTGTTTGGTTCTTGTATGCGATTGAAAACTTGCGAAACTATTTATGACTTATTGATTAGTTGGCGACAGTTCTAGGATTCTCTTAAAATATTTTGTTTCCACATTTTCGAAACAAATATTTTGTCATTTTAAATAGGCAAAACATTTAAATATTTCGCATTCTTTATTGTAATTTTAATATGAGAATTGCCGAAATTTTTTTAAAAAAATTACTGTCGTGCGACAGACGTAATACAAATTAGAGATTTATATATTTTTTAATCTTTTTAAAATTCGCTTACAGATTCACCTATTCACTATTATCATTATGATTTTGGAACTGACTGATTTACTGATTCACTAATTTCCTAATTCGCGATCGCAACGAACTATAGGGGGCGTTGTTGTATGAGACGCTTACCTGCGATTTCTACATGAACCGTCATTCAGTTACTCTAGAGACGTCGTTAATGTAGCATGTAGCATTGCAACGTTCCTTCTTTATTGTGACTAATTAAATTAAAAAAGAAAAATGCTTGATATTCTTTCTTATGCAAACGAAAACAAAATGGTATCTCTTTTTATTAGAGAAGGAATATCCAAAACACATCGGAAAAATATTTGTACATTAACAGAAAAAAATATGCATATTCTTATAAGAGTTAAAACCTAATGCCCGAGAAATAGTTTTACTAAATTTAATGATATAACATGAAAGGCCCATTTAAACTTTACATTCTATAGTTTTAAGAATCATATTACTTCAAAAATTAAAATGAACAAAAAGTATACATAAGCCTCATAATTTTATGAAATTTAATTTTGTAAACTAAGTTTTTTGACAACAATTTTTATCAAAAAATTTCAAGTTTCAATAAAAATCATTATTTAGAAACTAAGAAACGTAAAATAAAGAATGCTGACGAAACAAAAACAAAAAAACAATTCTTTTTTTGTCGCCATTTTTAGTGCTACGAAAATTCGTCTTTGGGATTTGCCAAAAACAAAACAAGATGCAATTTTATTTTTTCAGGAGGGAAATATTTTACCGAAAAAACGAAAATGTACCAATTCCCACAACATAAAACTTTATCTTGGTAAACGTTCGTTTTGGAAATGTTATTTCATTTGGAATCTTATTTATCAGAGTTCATATGGCGATATGATTGTTTTGAATCTTTGCTAAACTCCATATCGGCTCATTTTCCACCGAAATCCGATTGACTATTTTGATTTTAAATAAAGTGTTTTATTTTATGAACTGTCGCAAAAATTTTAAGTGTACATTAGCGGCACTTAAAAACCGCCAAATCTGTAGCGGCGGTGGCGTTAATAAGTAAGTACCGAATTTTTATTCCATACTTTTCTGAATCATATTACTTCAAACATTGGAATATACAAGAAGTATACATAAACACATAATGTTATACCATTTAATTTTTCAAAAAAAGTATTTTGAGAACAATTTTTATCAAAAAATTATAAACTAAAAAACGGAAAATAAAGAATTCTTAGGATAAAAAAACGATTTCAAGAATTCTTTACATTGAAATAAAAACTTTCATATTGTTTCTTTTTTTATTATTCTTATAGCTCTTAATCAGACGTAAAAAACCATTCTGTAGAGAACCATCATCAAATGAAAAAAAAATATTTACAGTCAAATTTTTTATTGTAAAAATCATTGCACTTACCTGATTTATAATTCCCGGAGAATTCCAAAATGATAAGTTCCTTGTTTGAAAACTTTATTCTCAAATAATAGATGCATAGTTTATCCCTTCATTACTTTTAGATAACATACTATACAGCAAAATTTTATAATAGATATGAAATTGAATATGTAGCTAAAAATAGAATAGCTGAATTCTAGTTGAACTTATTCTTTCAACACTAAAAAATACTTACCAAGAAAGCGATTAAAATTAATTAAGAATCAGCACAAATGGCACTATTTCAAGTAACTTGGATAATTTTTTATTGTTGTTTTCCGAATTATATGGATACAGAAATATATACTATTCTATAACGAAGAAGAATATGTTATAACTATTACAATTCTGCATGTTCTGAATTCATATTTATTCACTAGAATGACGAAAGCAATGTTGACTTCACTTTAATTCGTAATGAATTAAAGACAGAAGAAATGCATTTTACCTTAATACACACATCTGTAACAGTATCCGAAATCGGAAGTCATCAGTTGCAAGTTTGTTGATAATAGAAATAAAAAATTATTGCGGAATTTTTCTTCAAATGTTTGGCGTGTTCTGTTCCTGAAAGATTTACTAATATTCTGGAGATTTTTTTCAAGTTCTTCGGCCTTTTCCTTAGGGAAATTTTGTTTCTTATTTGCTGCTAAAAAATGGCGTCTGATTCAGTCAATGATTTCGATGGAACTAAATGAAAACGTGATAAATTAATGTCCCATATTTACAGGCTCCCGCTAGACGGCGTACTCGAGCGTTGCGATCGCGAATTCTCCAATCAGTGATTCGTTTCATTCCTCTTTTTTTCTTTCATTTATTCGATATATCAATAATCATTCATAATTATTGCCATAATAGTGTGAACCTACAGTAGTATGTTTTTAAAATTAAAAACAATTTTAATAGCATCCATATGGAAAATAAACTAATTCAATAAACAATTGAAAACTATACGTGTAATCCATCTTTCTTCCTAATAATAAGCAATAACTACAATCAAGAGTTTCATATTTTTCTTTTTAAGCAAATGCATTTGATTTTTTTATTTTACGATAACTTCTTGACAGACATATTGCGCTGAGACTTCGAGTAAAGATAAAAAAAAAGTACAATCTGTTTTGATACCATTGTGTGTTATAAAAAGGAATTGTATGAAAAATATTTCCCCTTTAATAACTTCTCTGTTTTGATAATCGTTTTCTATAATGCTTAATTTGTTTTCAGGAAATAGAATCTCTGTGCAACTTGATGTATCAGCTGAACAAGACGCGCACCAAGTTCGAGTCCACAGTAGATATAGTGAAAAATCTTAATTCACCGTCGGATAATTCACTGGCTTTTAACAATGTATCCTTCAATTTATGTTTAGTCGTTATTTAGGTCAATTCATTTTAATGAATCTTTAAGTACACGCAGCAGTCACCAATCTATTGATCCTTGCGATATCTTTCAATATCTTTTGAGCCAGAAAATATTTGATATGGTTAACCGTTACCCCATCTCCAACTGATTAGAGTGGGTTAAATATCACCTTTCAAAACAAAGTGCCATGTTTCATTGATTTTTGTTTCAAAAAAAGTTATTAAAGGTAACTAGTGTTCAAGTCAGGGTTGACAGGTTTTTGACATGTGACAGTTTTTGACAGTTTAAACCATGGTTTAATCCGTCACGTCAAAAACCTCACTGTCAAAAATGTCGAAAATGTCAAAAACCT
Source organism: Parasteatoda tepidariorum (assembly GCF_982258835.1). Classification (NCBI taxonomy): domain Eukaryota; kingdom Metazoa; phylum Arthropoda; class Arachnida; order Araneae; family Theridiidae; genus Parasteatoda; species Parasteatoda tepidariorum. Next base: position 15,909,437 of record NC_141756.1, on the reverse strand, counting down.
ATATTCATATGTGAAATTTAATTAATGCATAAAATTTATATATTTTTTTATAAAGGATAGTGTTTCTAAATATGTTCTAGAAAAAATAAATTAAAAATTTTGAAGAAACACTTATATTTTGAATAGTAACCAAAATCTTGTACTTTTGAAAGCTCACATCTTTTGTAATATTATGTATTCATTTTCATGTGTTATTGAAAATCTGCAGTGATATTATTAAGAAACTTATTTATAACCAAATTTAGTGTATAGTATAGATTATACTAAAAATTAGACATTTTTAAAGATAAACATTAGCAGTTTTGTACATTAGACATCTTTTAAAGAAAAATCTTTTTAATATCCTTTTAAATCTTCTTAATAATCTTTTTAACATAAGACATTACAAATTTAAGTGCTTTCTGTTAAATACACAGAGTAGTTAGTGTCGATTTACAGTATATTCAGCCTATTCATTTACTATGCTGAAAATTTAGTTTATCCAAATACTTGTGAATTTCATTTTGCTGAATACTATATAGTTTTGTTGAATATCTAAATATTCAGCTGTTGAATAATTACTTCTTGCTTTCAAGATATGCATTATTTGTATTCTTAATACAAGTGGAGAAAAAAAAATTAAGAGGTAAAAATTGTTTTTAAATGATAAGTGTAATAATTATAAATAAATATAATAAACAATATGAATTATATTTATCATTATTCACAAATATAACTACTTTTAAATTCAAATTAACATACTGGATAATAAAGATATTCGGTATAACATTAAAATTTTTTTTTATACACTTGTATCAAGTTTGTATTTATACAACATAACTTGTAAGTTCCTTATAAATATTAGTTATATGTTCCTTATATGTCAAAAATGCATAGTAATAAACTTTTAATCTTCTTAAGTATCAAAAAAAATTTTTTTTTTTCAAAATATAAATATTTAAAAAATTTTTGTGCAAAATTTTTCTGCACATGCATTTGAATATAAATTTTTGAGATTTTAAATCTGTTATTTTACCTTAATTTTAATTAAAAAATATTTTAAAACCTGCTGATTACCTATAGTATAATTAAATTTCAATATAATGCATGGCAACTGTTGGTAGTTTTGAAGTTTATATATTTTCTTGGCAAACTTCAGTTTTTGACATTTTTGACGGGTTTTTGACGGTTTAAACCAGTATTATACCCTTGTCATGTCAAAAACCACTTTTTGACGTCAAAAACCCAACCCTGGTTCAAGTGAATATATTGCATCTCACTAACCACTGTCACTCGGTAACTATTCAAAGAAAACCATTATTAGCTTCATCACCTGTTTGTCAGGGCACTCACGTTCATGAGAACGGGAGTTCGAATCCAGTGAGTGGTGAACGCTAAATTTCGGGTGACTGGTGCAAGCTAAATTTGTCGGATCACAAAGTCCTCTATGTTCCCATATTAAAAACAAATACCTCTGGGGGTACTGAATTAGAGATTGATCGTTCTCTGGTTCAGGTCAAAATTACAATCCGTGGATGAATGAATGGGTTCACCCTATAAACGGGTGTGACGTGTGGGTGAGGCAGAAGTCGAATTCTCGGCCATAGATGACGTCACTGAAAAACGAGAACAATCGCACCCTTAATGGCCTACGACGACGACAACAACAGCAACAATCTCTGCGAGACCCTGAGTACAATACCTTTAACAACATTTGGTTCAGTTTTAGCACTTGGTAAAATAAAACTTTGAGATTTTTCCTGTTTAGATGCGTTTTAACAAAGCGATTCTCTAAGAAAAAATTAAATTGAATTTATCCTGGTCGGTCGGAGATTTTAATTACAATAAAAATTGTAAGAAATATAAGAAATTCTATTGAAATACACATTTTTGGACAGTTTTTTGGCATATCTTATTATCTGAGTCAAGTGGATTTTTTTAGAGACCAAAACGTGAAAATATACATTATAAAAATACCCTGTACTATGCAAAAAATTAAAATTTAGCATTTTGTGTAACATTAAAAAAAAAAGTTAACAAAGCGAATTTTATCACTTTTAATTTCGTCTGAGTAAAAATCACGTTATTATTTAAAGATCGGATCTCAAGAGTGTGTAAAGTAAAACATTTTAAAAATAGAAATATGCTACAAATATAGATTTAATGCTTTGTTCAATTTCTTCATTATTTTGACGTTTCGTTCCATTCATAATAATAATAACAAATAAGAAAAATGATTTAAAAGCTCTTTCAAAACCGGAATAAAAATTAAACGATTTAAATGCACGAATGAATTTTTATTGGATTCTTCAATTATTGAAATAATTTTTCCTAATATATTTCATGCCAGGTGAAAATTTTTAATGAGCCACTTCCTTGAAATTTGATTAGAATCTAAAAATTAAAGATATGAATTAAGTAATGTTCGCCTTATTGCCGATTTTACTTTTAAAAATTCTTAATTCGTAGTTAAAATTGGAGTCACTGTGTAAATAAGGCTTGAGTTATTATATAATTGGATACTTTCACTGCAAAAAGAAGAAGATCACAAATACTCACACATGCGATCTATGACGTCAGCTGATCATTTATAAGCAAAATGGCTAGTTAAGGCTGAGTTAAGTTTTTCCACATAAGTTAGAATATTAATTAATATGAAGTTAATTAAATACAGCTCCGTATCACGCATGGAATTTGTTGAAATATAATTCTATCTCGTCTACGTCTTTTACTTAACTTAGATTTATTTATGTATTTTTTTGTAACCGTGACATTTTTTTGTTTTGGGTGCTTGGCAACTTAGTTGCATAATTAGTTTATGTTCTACATGACTTGCGCTTGTCTTTGTGTTAAGTAAGAAATATATAGTGAAACAATTGAAATCTTTGTGAAAGAATATAGAAGGTGTCACCTTAGAAAATTGATAATTGACCGACTTGGCTTACTCAAAATGGAATGAGAAGAACAGTTAATAACGTAAATATATGCCATGTTTCAACAACCAATCACGATCGAGATAATACAATCACTACGGGTACTTGAAATTTGTTAAAATGTTTTCATTACATAAAAGAAAAGCATTTTTGCCAGACCTAAAACAAACATAGGGAGCATAAATTTCGAAAGGCGGTTGGAAATTTTCGTGTGCTTATTACAGATGTGATGACTTTTGTTTTAGGCCAGAAGCATTTTCTGCGATTAAAAGGCGTAATTTTTTTAAATTTCATTTCATTTCATTTTTTTTTAAAAATTTGTTCCTGTCAAAGATCCAATCAGCGATAAAATGATGATAAATTTTGCTATTTACGATGGAATTTTGACTTATATTGACATTAGGCAAAGAGAAATCTAGTTGGAAAGTTATCTACTTTCTAGTTGGAAAGTTATCGACATTTTTATAACCCTTATTGGAGTTAAAATGGTATTGTAAATTCTGCATATCACGGCAAGAAAACGATTGATCATCAGGCATGAAAATTAAGTTCCTAGTTGAAAAGTGATTGGAATTTTGATAAACGATAAATTCTATTTGGTAATTAAATAACTATTAACTCTGCTTCTTAGGAAACAATTGAAACTTAATAATGCATGTTAGTATGTAGGTAGTTAGTTATGAAAAAAAAACTCTGTTTTCTTTAATAAAGTATTAGATGCTTATTCAAAGAGATGTTGGTCAAAATAATAAAATTCTCGTCAGTTTAGGTGGAGAATATAACGTTGAAGTGGTAAGTATGGATACATATGATTTTAGTTGTTTGAGAGATATTTTTATTTATTGTAGCAAAAGGATTTTTAGTTAAATTGCTATGGGAATCCGTTAATTTGAACTGAGTTTTTCGTTTGAAATGCAAACAAAAAGGGAACGGGAATTTACTGCTTTCTTTAAGATAATTTTTAGGGAAAACAATAATACATTTCATAAAGCAGTGACTTCGAAAATTAATTCAAGGGAACAATATTAGGAAGATTTCGCAAATTTATGTTAGTTTCCGTACACTCCCGTATGTAGGATTTTAAGTAATGGCGCTTGGGCATTTCTAATGCGCAAGCATCAGTTCTGGTGAAATGCGCATGCATCAGTGACAAAATATTAAAGTTACGTAACTGAAAATAAGAGATTTTGTAAAAACCGTAAGTTAAAAACGCTAAGGTAGTGGAATATCATTTTAACTTTGATTCAAAATCAAAACAAACATTTACTATGGATGTGGCATACGATTCAAGATGCTTTGTTCTACGTAAAACTGCGGATCTGTGAGAAGAAAAAAAAAAGATCGATTACAGATTTTGATGAATTCAGCGATAAAGAATGCAGCCAAGGGCGCCGGCAGCGGGGTGCAAGGGGGTGCACTTGCACCCCCCTGGTTTTTTTTAAAAGCAATTAAAGTGATACAGAAAAAAAAATTTATAAATTTTTTTTATTAAGCATATTTTTATGGAAAAACAAATAATTAAGTAATTATTGATACATAACAATTAAAAAATTGTTTAATCGAACAAGAATTGTAATCGTCTTGTTTGCTGTCCAAATCCGTTAATAACTTTTTCAATGAATTCTGAGTCATCTTTGATTATTTTCTTATGCACACTGAGCATTCACAAACTTGGGAGATATCTAAGCTATATTTTTAAATTTCATTTAATAAAATGCAAATAATATTACATTTTCTATAAGTTATTCAGTTTAACAAAGTTGTATAACACAAACTGACTTCTCGCAACTGTAAAACTTCATCAACACAATAAATACCAATGTTAAGCGTGCACAAACGTTAGTATACGAAACTACTGTTTGCAGTTATTTGTGTTTCAAAGTCAGTAGCTATGCCAGCGTCAGCGCGATCGCCTCTGGGCAAAATTTGCAAGTACAAGAAATTCGTACTTTTTTTAAAATATCTTGCTAACAATGAAGAAATGTATCTTGAAAAAATAAACAGATGAAAGTATACGTAATAACAAAACAAATTGTAATAGCAGAATATTTTAAATTTTTTTTCGGGGGGAGGGGAGGGTAGTTTGTTAGAGGGTTGCACCCCCTTTTATATTATTCTGCCGGCGCCCTTGAATGCAGCTTATTATTATTATTCATGTTAATATTTAAAAAAATATTACTGAACTTCTACTGATTATTTAACATCTTTTAACTAAATTGTATAGTTAAAATAAATATCATTTATAATTTTGAAATAGCGAAAATTTATCTAGTTTCTTATGAAACTAGTGCAGTTAGACAACCATAATGTTAAACAAAAACCAATAAAATAATTTTTTTATTGAATGAACCAATGGCTGTAAGATCACACGATTCCTTTCTAAATTTCATCAATACATTTCTCCAAATTCCCATTCCACGTTCATGTTTTTATTGGGTGAACAAATTAGTTCGGCCCGTCTTTTTGTGATCAAAAATGCATTTATTTCAGAACAAAATGAATAAACAGATTAATCAAAGTATTGTCAATTGCTGGCTACTACTTTTTCCTAACTCTCAGGCAATTTTCGAATTCCATCTCGAAACAATTTCTCGCCTTTTGAGGCAATCCAAGTTGGGAGCCAATTTTCGATTTCTGCGAAAGAAGTGAACTGGTGACCTGCCAAATCATGCTGCATCCGTCGGAACAACCAGTAATCAGAAGGAGTGTCCAGTTAATATAGCGGGTGCGGTTAAATATCCCACTTGAGTGTTTCCAAATAATTTTTTACGACTTTTGCGGCATCAGGCTGACCGTTATTAGGCAGAAGAATAACTTTGTCATGGCTTAGCTCGTATTCCGGTCGTTTTTCTCGTAATGCACGGCTCAAACGAATCAGTTGTAGCCAATATCGATCGCCCATAATGGAATCACCAGGTTGTGACAGCCATGGGCGGATCGTGATTTTGTGGGGCCCTGGGCTGAAACTTCTTTGGGGCCCTAATAGCCATTTTGTCAAAAAACTGTTTTCTATAGGAATGTAGATAAGCATATAGAAAAAAATTGGACACTAAAATAATTTTATTTATTTTTTTATTTATTTATTTTTATTTGTCTATACAAACAGCAATTGTACAACATTATTGCAAAAGAAATTGACAGGTCATGTGTAGATATGTCATATAAATTATAAAGCAATCTTTCTGCATTTTGGTGCTGCAAATTCCTTTATTTGCTCATCACATTGTAAGTCCTTCGTTAAATCACAATTTATGGAAAGAACTAATAAATGATTTAGTCGATGGTTCGACATTGTTGTTCTATATTTGTTTTCTATATATGACATCCTGGAGAGAGAGAGGGCGCTCAGCTTCACAGCTACTAAATGGCAAAGTTTAAAAAATCTTCTGAACCGTGTAGCAATTTGGGAAAACATCAACAAATTTCTTTTCATAAATTAGCATAAAAATTTCACTGCAAGAGGTGTAAGACTCTGGCTTAGACTGAAGTAAATAAGATTTTAACTGAATGCACTCATTCACTAAATGCTCGTCTAAGTCATCTGGATAATAATCAACAATATTACGTACACTTTCCAGATCTATGTTTTCCATATTTTTGCCTTGCAAATCCATTAAAAATTTGAATTTCTTACTATACATCTCATAGACTTGGCTCTTTTTATTTAAATCCATCCACAATCAGCTTATCCAACGCAACGTTTAGCGTGTCTCTTTTAAATTTTTCTGCGCTGCGTATACTGAGTATTTATTTGTACACTTATCTGAAAATTTTGGAGTAATGCGTCTCTTGTTTATGTCATTGTAGTCTATTCCCACCCTAGTACTTAATTTTTTAACTTTCTGTTCGTATTCCTTTTGCTTCTGATCTGATTGGTGCCTTATGTTGTTCACGAAGTCTTTTAATGATACAATTAACTTGTTGCCTTCACGTGTCAACCACACTGACATTGATTTCTTATGTTCATTAGAATTTTCATCATTTTCTAAACAAGTTCCTATGTGTTTCCAATCAGAAAATCCGGTTGTGTATTGAGAAGGAATTTTAGAAAAAAGTTTGCAAGTCAAACAAAAAACAGTACCAACCCTGGTTGAATAACATAACCAAGATCTTTCCAATGATTGACCATTTTTCATTCTCTTAATGAAATACCTATTTAAAAATGTTCTGTTTTGTTCTTTGTATTTCTTTATTGAAGCTGAATATATATTTTTCGGATCTTTATTTTGAAAGTCAGTCATTTCATGTGAGAGTATGTCATTAATAAAATCATTATTTAGCAATTCTGACCACAAGCCCACGTCAACATATTTCTCAAACTCAAACTTAATATTCTCTAAATTTCTTTCCGCCTCGGTATTACCGTCCTCTTGATGCAGGGCCGTCTAAATAGAATGCAGGGCCCCCTGGCAAAGAAATGTTTTGGTCCCTTATCTTATAACATGTCATACTACTTAAAATCGAACTAAAAAATTTGAACAAATTTAAATACAGTTTGATTTAAATTTGTTTTTAGTAGACCCCCCCCCCCAAAAAAAAAACTGAATTCACATAGAAATTTCATTGGAAGGTAGAAAAATAGATTTCGGTTTGCCTTTTTAAGTTTCCCGGTGATAAACTATTCAAATTATTGTTGTTTGCAAGATAATCAATCACTATTAGTAGAAAGAAAAGCAAAATACACATTTTATACAATATAATATATTTATTTTAAAAAAAATATATAAGGCAATTTTGTTTAGTCTTAGTTCTTTTTTAAACCAATTTATAAAAAGTGAGATTCTTTAGGGCCCCCTGAGTGCCTGGGGGCTCTCGGGCACTACCCGGGTGTGTCCATGCGTAAAGACGGTACTGTCTTGCTGAACACCAATATAGTTTTCAGTGGGATCAGAGGGTTTCTGCTAGTCAAGACAGTTATTAGTAAACTAAACAAGTTAGTCACTTTGACGACGAGAACAGAAGTGCGGGAAAAAACAAAATTGCGACGGGCGTTAAGCGGCGCTGCGGGAAGTCCCTCATAATAGACGCGAAAAAATACACTGACCAAAAACAAGCGACGGGTAATTCCCTGTTCCGTTCGAAAGACGCGCACATGCATGGGTTGATTGATCTCAGGGTTGCCAACCTTATAATATATATTTTTTTTAATATTAGATATTTTTTTAATTCAAAATATCACCTATTGTTTCCAGTGGGGACTGGGGCCCTTTATATCCACGGGGCCCTGGGCTGCAGCCCTAAAAGCCCTTAAGTAGATCCGCCCCTGGTGACAGCTCATAGTATACAAAACTATTCACCATTCTTCATTTACCATTCTCGAAACGTCGAAACCATTCCCTACACGAGTTATCAGCTGGAGCATTGTCACCATAAACTTCTACAAGAATTCGATGCGCTTCAGCTGCACTTTTCTTCCAAATAACGCAGAAACATAAAACCACCCACAAATGGTGCTTCGTTACCACAAAACTTGACATACTCAACAAATTAAAAAACTGAGCTTTTGTATGAAACTCAGAGCGATATAAACTGAATATTATTGACAGATGTTTAACCTCTCTGAAACCACCGAAACCAGCTGTCACTATGAAGCATTCATAACAGCAGAGCCATCACTTAAAAACGAACCGAACCAATTTGTACTCCCAATAGTTCGAAGGTAGGCTTAAGCAGATAATAACATTTAACAGTTATAAACAGTTTGCGAGTAGCTTTGTCTTTGTAGCATAAATCACGCCAAAAAACGTAAAGATACTTCAGCTTCTAAAATAAACGCGAGCATGCGCAGTTGATTCAATCGCGAGGGTACGGAAGCTAACGTAAAAGTGTGAAATCTCCCTTTTATTCCGATGCTTTAGAGAAGCTTGAACATCGAAAAAATATGTCTTGTGATGTAAAGCTATCTTTTTCTTTTCTTTCTAAGATTATTCCGTCACGTCGTAATGTAGGAATTTACGAACAAACAGCTTACCTTGAAACTCTGGAATCTCGTTTCCATCGCATAAAAGACTTCTGCACCATTTATCCATTCCCATTGGAAATATATCCCACCTTTTTTGGCCACCGTAGATCCCCTCGGTAACAGCGATTTTGTTTGCTCAGTTCCCCTCTTCATTTTGATTTCTAATTTTTCGATAGCTGTGTTGCGTTTTCTTTTTCGAAGCTTTTATTTTATCATTCACGTGTTGTAAGGTCTTGAGAATGGGCGCCAGCTTGAAACATGTTGACTTCTTTAATTTTTGAAGAGAATGAAGTTAAGAAGCCTGCATTTCTGAAGCATGCTTCAGTTTCTTAGGATTATTCATTTCAAACAAATTCTTTTTCGCAAGGTAAATCTTAACATTAAATAAATAATATAATAAATATTTGTCTTATTAATATAGCACATATTAATATAGAGAATATTAGCATTAGTCTTAATTTTTCACCTGTGGTGCTGCAAGTGGTCCCCCTTGCTGCTAATATCTTCTTTGCTATACCTAAACACAACTTTTAATCACAATTGCTGCAGCCATTCGAAAATTAAAATAGAGAATACCGACTCTTTTGGGCACCTTATAGAAAAATATAGTTTAAAAACACTCACATATTCGTTAATTATTTTACACAGACTTTCAATAAGGCTATTTTTGACGGAGAATATGTTTTATAAAACAAATTTTCGATTATTCTTTACATTTTAAATAATTTTTTACAGCTTTAGTAAACGTAATCTATACTTTTGGGTCTAGTTTCTTATATCAAAACAGAAAAGCATCCTTATAATTTTCAAAATGTATTAAAATTTTTAATTACAACATTATTAATAGGAATAATATAATATTGATATTTTCAAGAATAATATGCTGGTCAATCGAAAATTAATTTTATTTTGTTCACATAAAAAGGAGGGATTTTATGAGGCCAACTGCTCATGGATGTAGACAAATTAATTGTTTTAATGTAATTGACTTCAAATGCATCTTTCAGTGACTAGGTTTTGTGTGACAGTAGGAAATTAAATAGCCTTGACGTATAGGCAAAATGCCAGATAATTAATTTCGCAACTTTTGCATCCAAAAATTTTAATTTCCTTTCGGAGTTCGTGAGTTGGTGTAAAATTTCCTCGATTTTTTTTAAAAAAAACCTTTGTTACTAAATTTTAATGAGATCAAGATTAATGCTGATTTTATCTCTATATCTAACTTCTTATGCAAAGAGATTTATTTATGATGGAATTAGGGTTCATATGAATGATTAATCACTTTATAATGTGGAATAATTTTCAAGGATTTGAAGCTTGACTAGTTTTCTACGTATATTATCTCTAAAAGAGTCATTTTCAAAACAAAGTCCGACCTTCTACGGTTAACTATTATGAATTTTACAAACAAATATTTGTTTAATAATTTTTCAGATATTTACTTAAAATATTAAGAATAAAATGCTCTAGACAAAACATTATTAAAATTTTATGAATTAATGTTTTCCTTTTTAAAACGAAACCGTCTTTAAAAGAAATACGTAATGATCTACCCAAACAAAAATAAAGCTGTTGGTAAAAGCTGAATAAATATTTAATTAATATCAAAATATTTAATTTAATGAGAAAGCACGATACTAATTATAAATTTGTCACGTAAATTTAAACTAGTGACGTACAGAGGGGTATGAGTGCTCGATTAGTTACTGGCGTGCAGAGGAGTGTAGGGCGATCGATTAGTTAATGGCGTGCAGAGGTGTGAAAGGCGATCGATTAGTTAATGGCGTGCTGAGGAGTGTAGGGCGATCGATTAGTTAATGGCGTGCTGAGGAGTGTTGGGCGATCGATTAGTTAATGGCGTGCAGAGGTGTGTAAGGCGATCGATTAGTTAGTGGCGTGCTGAGGTGTGTAACTGCTTTAGTTGCCTCTGAAAAGAGGAGTGTAATACTATACTCTCAAGAGGGGGAAAAAGTCGATTCAATTAAGTAAACAAGGGAACAATATTAGGAAGATTTCGCAAATTTATGTTAACTTCTTGAGAGTACCAGTACGTAGGATTTCAAGTAATGGCGCATGGGCATTTCTAGTGCGCACGCGTCAGTTCTGGTGAAGTGCCCATGCACCAATGAAAAAATATCAAAGTTACGTAAGTAAAAATGAGAGATTTTGCAAAACTCCGTCAGTTAAAAACGCTAACGTAGTGAAATATTATTTTAACTTTGACCATAAAATCAGAACAAACATTTACAATGGATGTAGACTATTTCTGTAAGGCTGTGGTATACGATTCAAGATACTTTGCTTTACGTAAAGCTGCCTATCTGTGAGCAGAAAAATTTGGTTGATTTTAGATTCCGATGAATTCATAGATGAAGAATGCAACTTATTTTTTATTATAAATGATAATGTTTAAAAAATATTATTGAACTTCTATAGATTATTTAACTCTTTTTATCCAAATTGTATTGCTAAAATAAACATAATTTATAATTTCGAAGCAGCGAAAAAAATGTATTTAGTTTCTTAAGGAACTAGTGCAATTGAACAACCATCATGTTAAACAAAAACCAATAAAATTATTTTTTTATTGAATCAACCAATGGTATTGAATGAATGATCACGCGATTCATTTCTAAATTTCATCAATACATTTCTTCAAATTCGCATTCCATGTCCAATGATTTTAGTTCGAAGGTATAGGTTTAAACAGAAAACATTTAACAGTTATAAACAGCGTGCTTGTAGCTTAAATCGCGCCAGCATATCGTAAAGATACGTAGCATCTAAAATAAATTTTGAGCATGCGCAGTTGCTTCAGTCTTTCGTATGGGAGCGTAGGGAAGCTAACGTAAAAGTGCGTAAACTCCCTATTTATGCCTACAAAATCGAAATTCTTAATTTAAATTTATTATTTCCTACAAAATATTCTTAATTCTTCATAGAAGTAAAAAAATATGTAAACTTTAATGGTTTGAAACTTCATTATTAAATTTGTTTGAAAATCATTTTTTTCTTCATAAAATATTACACTAAAAAAGGTAAGGTTTTTATTTAAACAAATATTTAATTTTTCTAACAAAAGTTATACTGATAAATTTAAAGTTTTAGTGTTAATTAGATGCTCTTTTTGGTTCCTTTTCTGCCCGCAAATTTTAATGCAACAAATATTTAGACGTAAATAAAACAATTCTTTCAATTCATCTTAAATTAAATTTTATTTCTTATCTTTATTGGCTATCTTAATTGTATTTTTATCAGGAGAAAGATGCTGCCATCAACCACTTTGTGCGGAAACTTCAACGAGTCAAGTCGAAAATATATCTGACACAGAAGATGCTGGCTTCAAAAATGAAGGACGCTGAACGTAAGTATGAAACAAACTCCCACGGCAAAAAAAGGTGCTTAATATATATATATATATATATATACATATATATATATATATATTTAGAATTTATAACAGCCTGGATTCAGTTAGGCGGTGAGCTCACACCAAAGAGTATTTATTGCTCACACTGCACATGGCTTCTAGTTGTGTGTGTTACTGTAAATGACGGAAATAAGTGGTTGTTGACTTCCACCAGTGAATGCTTGACAATCACATAGTCGCTTTGGTAAATGTCTGAAATATATAGAGTAGGTCTAGTTAAGTGCCACAGCCCGGTATACATTTTCCCGGTATACCCTACACTGGTGTATTTTTAAGGTTCAGTGCTACTGTCCGGTATACATTTGCCTTTTACTCCGAACACTGATGTTTCTCCTTATCTATCCTCACCAGATATTAACCCCTTAACGATCGGTTAATTTTCAAGAAAACGGTCATAAAAGTGCCTATATTTTTTATCCCTGAAAATTATATAAAAATATGTGTATGGGCATTATATATGTGTATGTATATATATTCATTTTTAATTTTTGATTTGTATTTAGCTTGAAATTTTAGAAAATTAAATTTTTAGGAAACGCCAACATTCTTACTATGACTTAATGTTGGTTTTCCAGCAAGCAAGGAAAATTAAAAAATATGGGTTTAATCATTTAAAAAGAATTTTATTAAACTTACGTATAATATAAATAAAGATTAGTAATTTTTTCCTGTGTGATAAATTTCAAAGCATGAGATACAGAGGCCGACGTCACAATCTGGACAGTAGTACCGAGTTTTCTTCCTACATCTCTTCTAGAGCAATTACCTTAAAAATAATCCTGGTATTGCCATCTGGTGTGTAAAAGAAGAAATAAAATGTTTTCCGGGCAAAAGAAATGAATTAGTTTTATTCTTATTGGCGCGTTACTACTGAACGCTCCAGCCCGGAAATATCACGGGAGCTAGAAATAGAGGGCGAAACCTCACCCCGTCATTTTCAAGGGAGCGAGAAGGAAGGGGTTAAAATATCGAATAAATGTAATAATATCAGCGAATAATTAATATCAAATCGGATATTACGAATATTTCGGACATTCACCAAAGCGACTATGTGATTGTTGACATTCACCGGTGAAAGTCGACATTCTCTTGATGATTTCGGTCATTCACGGCAAGTGGCAAGCCACTCGAGCTGTAATAATGTGCGTGTTTCTTAATCCAGTCACTTATTCAGTTAACTCGATGATGTCTTCCAGAAAAATGGGTACAATCAACAGCATACTCACCACGGAGAAAAGCATACCCAATGTTATACACAATACACAATGTTCAACTAAACATGCTGGTTCATGTCATTGGTCACCTCAAAGATGGCGCCCAATTCATAGTAAGTAAACAATTGGCCAGAACAATATCTTGATTCCTCTAGGCGTGTTTTTTTTTTTCACGGCGAGTTTATGTAAACAATTATTTTTTTCAATTAAGAAAATAACAACCTGAAATAAATATTCTTTATTTTTATTGTTTTTTTTCCTTAAACACTGCTCTTATATTTCGGGAAAATGAAATGTGTTCATTTATGGAGATGGGTTGTAAAAATCATTTTTCGACACATATTCTCGTTGCGAAACATTATCTTTTTAAGAAATACCTGCTCCAAAGTGACAAATATAGTTAAGGAAAAGATATATATAAATATATATATATATATATATATATATATATATATTTATTTATTTATTTTTTTTTTGCATTTCTCTTTTTATTATACCTTTGTTAACTTATCTTAATAGCTCAAACAACTGTTACAGATATATTTGGACTATAATATAGGGAATTATCAGATTCATTATCATCATTTTTTCATTGAATGAAATGTAACCTCGAATAGATCCTCGATTGAATGAAATGTAGCAGAGAGCTAGTCGCATTTAACATATGTTAAATTTTCAATAAGAACAGCCTTCCATAAATGCGTTAAAAATTTTTTTTTTCTATTTAAATAATTCAAATTTCTTCAAATTGTATATTTTGTTCATCATACAATTAAGGCATAAGTTTTGATTGTTGCTAAACCATTTGTAAGGAATATTGTACTTTCGAGGTTGATAAAATACTGCAACATATCCAAAATATCTGTTGTTGTCGTAGGACATTAAGGCAAGGGATGCGATTGTTCTTGTTTTCCGGTTCAATCTATGGCCAAGAATTTGACTTCTGCCACACCCATACGTTACACCCGTTTATAGGGTAGACCCATTCATTCATCCACAGATCGTAATTTTGACCTGAACCAGAGAACGATCAATCTCCAATTCAGTTTCCCCCAGAAGTATGGTTTGTAATGGGAACATCAAGGACTTTTTAACCCGACAGATTTAACGTGCACCAATCACAATTTATTACACGGGGAGTTTTCGGCCGACTGGATTAAAATATTTGTTATATGAAATATTACCCAACTAGCCCTTAATGATATTTTGACATAAAATTGAGTTCATATCACAAATCAAACTGATTAATTCAAAATTTGACTTAAGTTATTTTATTTCAAAACAATTACAATTATGGGTATACCTACGTATGTTCATTTGTTGAAAAGAAATATTTCAATCAAAAAAATTAAAATTGGATACTTTTTTTTATTAGAATGAACATATTTTGCTTCATTGCCCTCTTTTAAGCACTAGTGCAGATACATGATTTTGGAAAAAAGTTTCGAAATTGAGTTTTTTATAAATTTAAAATTCTTATACTCTTAGCTTTCTAATATTACTTTACCTTTGTTCGTACTCTAATTATTTACAAAGTTATTGAAGTTTTTGTGCAAAGTTATAACAGAGGATAGACTAGTGATTTTAAGTCTTAAAATGCATTTATCTTAAAATCAGTTTTATTCACATTTTACACTACCCTAAACACGATATCTCATGTTGTTTATAAAATAATTGTCAAAGATTTTTCCTGAGTGCTTATGATTATAGCACACATGTTTTGAACTAAAGACTAACAAGGGAAACTAAGGAAGTGTGACTCGCCAATTTTGAAATAAACTAGTGGGATGTATGCCTTATGAGGAATAATTTTAGGGGGCAACATTCGTTTCGGCCCATAGAAGGTCCTGTGAGAGATAAAAAATAATTCTATATATAGAAAAATCGGTATTTTATTACTTCAATGCAGACTATTAGTTATTGTAATTGTCTCATAATCCAATTAATTGGTAATTAATGGGATAATTAATTAATTTGCTAATTAATAAATTAATCGGAAAATTAATTAATTGTTAATTAATTATTAATTAATTAATTGATTTGCAATTACATATTCCAATTAATTTGGAAAGTTTTTTGAAAAAAAAATTTAAAAAATTTGATGTCAATTTTTTTTAAAAATTAACCTAACAGATTTTTCTGAAAAACTGCAGATATATTAAATTTTCGGAATCAATTCTAACAATAAATATGCATTATATAGTACGTGAAAGTACCACAAAATTAATTGGAGTATGAAACAATTACAATAACTAATAGTCTGCTTTGAAGTAATAAAATACCGATTTTTCTATATATTGAATTATTTTTAATCTCTCACAGGACCTTCTATGGGCTGAAACGAATGTTTACCCCTAAAATTATTCCTCATAAGGCATACATACCACTAGTTTATTTCCAAATTGGCGAGTCACACTTCCCTAGTTTCCCTTGTAAGAGAAAATAAGTAGAATTTCATTTTTCATGCATGTTTTTTCGCAAAGACTAGAGTAGAAATTTTGAATTTTTTTTAAAAACTACATTGATCCCTTACTCAGTACTATACACTTGCTTTTAAGATAATAGTCAGCTGATAGCCTTCTAAATAAAATTCTCAAAGGATTTTTTGTTTTGGGTTATAAATTTTTTTTAACAGTGTTTAGCGTATATGCAAAAAAATTGCCTTATTTTTACATAAAAATGGACATTTAAAAAAGGAATTAATAATATAAAAACTTTTTTTTCACATATTTAAACAAATAAACTAGTTTTTTGAAAAAAATTATTAAACTAGTCTGATGCCTAAACAATAACGATTTTATTTTTTTAAATCCTAAACCTTCAATCTGACTATAGAGAAATAAAAGAGTTACTTTTTATTATATAAAACAAAATTAAAAAAAATCTTTTATGGATGGTTTATATACCTGTCGTTGAACAGCCGACCCTATTTTGGGTTTACGACTACTAATGCTCAACTCCGTAGCCTTGTAATTTTGAACCAATCCAGAAGACAAGGAAACTTCTGGATCAGTACCCCCAAAGGTTTTGATTTGTTATGGGAACATGAAAGACTTTGCTGCGATTCGACGGACTTAACGTGCATCAGTCACCATTTACTACGCGGGGAGTCTTCGGCCAGCTGGGATCGAACCCATGAACTCTTGGACATGGGCCCAGTGCCCTACCAGCCAGGCTATTTCGATCTTTGTATGGATGGTTGACCGTGTAAAGCTAAGCACAGATGACGCTAGGGGTTAAAATTTGCCGTAAGACTTCCGGGTTTCTACTTCCGATTGATTTTTACGCCCAAGATTGAAAAAGGACGCCATCAAATATTTCTATACCTGTAGTGTTAACAATATAACACGGTCCTTCAATTTAAATTTCAACGATACAAACAACATATGTATTTGGAAGACTCGGTTAGCATACTATGCCCCACAAGATGCAACCCAAAAAATAACTAACGGTTACATTTTATACAAGTATAGCCAGATAAGGGATAACACTCAAAATATGGCAAACCTTACACTCTATTTATCTTGTGATATTAATTTTTTTCAATTTGTTTTAATTAAGGTAGAATTTATTAATAACAGGAAAGCCTTATGAATGGTAAAATTATGCGTAAATTTAAACATAATTCACATTAATAAAACTTCCTAGAATATGAAGCCTGTTTACACATCACATGTTTCACTGTAAGCATAACATAAGCGGAGGGATACATCGGAAGTTTTCTTAATTTCTTCCGGTTTTAGGAAACTTGTTATTGTTTACATTCAGTCAAACATCCAAAAACAAAAAGTGTTTTTCCTTTTTTTTTGTGGTAATCCAACATACTGTCCTAATCGTTATATTTTCTTCCACTATTATTATGAACGATGATGTGAAGAATATGCAAATGATCATATTTGGAATGTGGAAAAAGTCATTGAAAAAAAAAAAACTTAACTTTTCGTTTAGGTTTGAAGAAAGCTGCAGTTGACATTATGGATGAGATGAGTTACGGGAATTCGAAAGTGGAGTGATTCTCATATTTCCTTCTTCACAAAATTCTTCAGAATGCGAGAACTCTTTTGATTGAAAGAGTTGCTTATCGATTCATAGAAACATTCAATATTTAAGTAATTTCTATGAATGATTTATTTTGCATGTAAAACATAAATTTGATTAAAGATTTTTCAGACCTACTTAATTAGCTTTCTTCATATGTCTTTAATTAATGAGAAATAAAAACGAAAAGTTCTGAGAATTCGAAAAAGGAAATTCTTGACGGAGATTGGAAAAAAGAGAAAAAACGAAAGGAAGGAAAAAAAAGAACCTATTTCTGTTACAACGTTTCCCAGTTATCTCCTTTTGGGCTTCAACAGTTGTTGGAAAAAACTACATTATTTTTGTAGTTTACTATGACTACTTTGTTACAAATGTAGTTAACTACAATAACTTTTATAAATGTAGTGACTACAAGTTACTTTGGAATTTAGTAACTATTTCACTACGTAAAGGAGACGAGAACTTTTCTGAAGAACTCAATTAACACCCATGCTCAAAATGATTTTGAATAAGAAAATGGCATTAAATATAAGGGAATAATTAAGAAATACTTATTCATGCTTAAAAGAGCCCGTACCCGATTCATTCGTCATTGTTACAATTCGTCGGGAGCACAATTCATCGGGGGCATAATTCGCAGCGCGCAAAACTCGTCACAACGACAATCCGTCGTAGGCACAGCATAATTTCTTTCGGTTTCGATGAAATACACCTTAGTCCAGTAATTGTATCAATAAAAAGAGTGTTTCTTCGGAAAATTGACTCCTAAAGAATTTTTTTTTGACAGAAAGCTTTGTTACGTCTTTATAAATGATACCTGAAAACTCTCCTCTTTACGCTTCTCTTCTTTTTGAGAAAAATGGGAGAGAATTGAGGCATTGTTTCCGGTGTAATCCGGTGTGAAGTTCAAAATGTAGAGAAAACATGGAAAAAATTACAGAACAATGAAAAAAGGGAAAAAAGAAAAATAATAATTAAAAAAATAATAAAAATCCGGGGGAAAAAATTCGAAGAAAAGAAAAAAAATTAATAAAATCTGGAAAATAAAATATATAATCTTTTCATCAGCTCACACGATTATATCCGCAAAAAGGAGTGCTTACTAATATTGTATCAATATAGCCAAAGCAAAATATATCAATACAATAGTGTGAGGAGCACTCAAAACAATTTGTAAAAAGTTTACAACAAATAAAATAGAACACATTAAGTAAAAATATCACTTAAAAACAGAAAATAAAATGTAAAGAAAAAACAGAATGAAACTTAAAACGAAATCTATAAAGCGAGTAGTGAATTCAAATGAATAGAGGGGTGTTGTTTTATAGTGCGTTCTTACTGCAGTACTGAAGTGCGTTTGAATTGTTAGCTAGCAAAGATAAGCCCGAAAATGGATGTGCGCAAGGCAATATTACACTGGATAATTTAAAAAAGTTGATAATTAATAATTTCAGAAAATTTACTTTTATTTAAGGAAAAAAAAAATAGAAAAGAAAAAGAAACATTAATTGCCCGTTTTGCACATAATTTTAGACACGGATTTGCCCGAAATGGATTTGCACAAGGTAAAAATTATATAAATTAACAAAGAAGTTTTTTAGTAAATTTATTTACAATAATATACAATTAACTCAATGATTTTATATAGAATTTAATTACTTTAGTTAGGTATCCATTGTTTTTTTAAATCAAATTTTGAAAGATATTGTCTGTTATTTTTTTTGCTAAATAAACATTATTACATAGTCTTTTAATTCTATTCATTTGATTAAAAATGGTTTTTAAATAGATGTTCTTATAAACATTCGAATTCCAAGTAATTAGTTTATTTATATTAAAATTAAATTCATTTCTTTTATCGTATCAATCAACAAAGCAGATATTTTCTTTTTTTATAATACCCAAATCCAAGAAATTGAAATTAATCTTATCATCATGATTATGAAGCAAGATTAATATCTCGGGGTAAATATTATTTAATAAAATCTTGAAAATTAAAGATAATTAAATCATCAATAAATCCAGAAACAAATTTAGTATTAAGAGTATAATTTTTTTCATAATAATGCAAAAATAAGCTAGCTAAGAGAAATGAAAAATTAGATCCTTGTGGTATTCCATCAATTTGAAGAAAAATATCTTTTCCATTGTAAAGATAATTATTAAAAAGACAAAAATTAATTAGAATTTCCCAATAATCAAAATCGCAGCAGGCTGTTATATCTTTATTGTTTAGTTTTTAAACCCTTTAATTTAAATAACTGCACAATTTATAAGTATCAAGCTTTCCTTTTTTTTGTTGCATGAGTGTATAATGATGTGGAGATTGTTGCTGTTGACTTTATAGCTGAATTTATTCCTTTTTTTAAAACTTTTTTTGACATTGATATATCTATGATTAAGTTTGATGTAATATTCCCTATTAGCATTTTTTGTGCCAATAAACTTCACGTCCAAACAATCATGCACAGCCTTGACACTTTTTTGTAAATGTCATGTACCAAAAGATAAATTCCCTTGTGTGTGTTAATGTTAACCAGTTCAACAGCTTTGGTCGCCAAGGGTTAAAATTGTGTAGCAATTAAAGTAAATTTATTAGGTGATTACAATTAAAGTAAATTTATTTGGTGAACACTATTTTGATTAAAAAAAACTTTTTATGATCAGTAAAGTAAAATAAATAATGATTGTATGATTTAAGATAATAGATAATGTTTGTTCAATTTAAACAGTCAACTTTCAGCAGCCAATTTTAGCATCAATTTTGACATGCTGATATCATAACTATGTAGCAATTTAAAGAGCATCTGTTTATTTATTCCTGATATAGGAAAGACTTTATTATAAGATATTGAGTGAGATAAGAGAAACTTCATAATTTTCAACTATAAAACTTTAATTTAAGAAAGTAGTTTTAAAGCAATTGGGTTGAAAGGCTAAGAACAAACACTTTTCTCTAAAACAATTCAACAATGTTTTGATAATAAAATAAAACTACTACGAATAGTTATCACAGCGAAAGTAATATTTTTATTTCAAATTAAGAAATAGTTATTACCATTCTGCAAGTGATAGAAATAAATAAAAATAGGTCAAACAGCTTTCAAACGCACAAAATGTATAACAATATAATTAAACATGTTTGTACTTTTAAAGCAAATTACAAACAAAACAAAAAAGTTGTAACAAATGAGACAATTATATAATTCGGGCATCTTAAAAATTCTTTTGAAATCTTGAATAATGAATACTTCAAAAAAAAAAAAAAAATTGCAATAAGTTTTCTGTTTTGAAGGAGAACATAAATTGAAATACGCATCTCACTTTCGTTAATCCTGTTTTTTTTTTTTGATCTTATCAAAATAGATAAATCATGTTAAATTAAGTTGCCTTAAGTTAGTAAATGTGCTTTTGTGCTAAGAAAAAAGAGCCCGCTTTGTGAGTTCACGCAGCATTCTTACAGCGTACAGTGTCATAATAGCAGTGGAGACATTGGCATAAATACCAAAAAATACGAACAGTGCTCAAAAAGAAAATAAGAGATAATTAAAATGAAGATGAAACTCAGAAGTTTCAATTTGAGCAGCATTGATTTTACAGCCATTTACGCAACCACCGTCCCAATTGCTGTTTACCGCAACTAAGAGCGCAAACAGACAGCCAGCACCAAAATATTAATAAACAAAACGTTCTATATGTATATAGACTCTTTATATCCAATTTATATTTCGTGAATTATGAATTTACTAAATTGGGTCCATCTTTTTTTGAATAACTCTGCACTATACAAATCTGTTATGAAAGCAATTGGAAAAGTTTCCTTTAAATAATTTTTATTTTCTAGAAAAAAACTATATATTGTAATAAATTTTTTTTACTTGTAATTTTAATTACTATGTAATTAATAATTTTACACAGTAATTGAAATCATAAGTAACAATTTTTTACAATAATTTTCTTACTATGTATGAAAAACTAATGATGGTGTTGCAGTTTTCCATTGTTGTCAATACCTTCTTATTGGCTGGAAAATCACAAGGTTGGATCTAGCTTTCCAACATTCATTTTCATATAGGATTGGTTGTTATCAGTATAAAATTTATACAGGTCATAAAGATATTGTTTTCTCATAAATATTTTTGTATCCCTAATTTGTTGTTGACGTATGCTTGATTAGGCAGAGGGGTTGCGATTGTTCTTGATTTCCAGTGGCGCCATCTATGGCCAATAATTCGACTTCTGCCACACTATCCGTTTATAGGGCGGACCCATTCATTCATCCACAGATCGTAATTTTGACCTGAATCAGAGAACGATCGATCTCCAATCCAGTACCCCCATCAGAGGTATTGATTTGTTATGGGGGAGTCTTCGGCCTTCGGGGTTCGAACCTGCGAACTCTCGGACATTGGCCCAGCGCCCTACCGACCAGGCTATCCGGGCCCTGTATTCCTAACTTAAAAGTTAAAATTACCTGTACTGTTATTATTACGTTTTAGATTTTGTTTGATTTTTAAATTAAGAGTTTAGGATTATTATTATTATTATTACGATAATGTAATTCTATGTTACATTTTAAGATACAGTTATTTAAATCGATATCTGATCTTATTTACCGTTTTTCAATTATTATATTTTGGTGCAAATTACATTAATATACACTGGTGCGCAAAACTTAAGCAACAAGTGCGTTTTTTGTCATAACTCTACAAGAAATCATCCGATTGACATGAAATTTGAATATGATGTACATTATTTTGTACTTAAACGATGGTGAAAGAATAATGGCGCAGAAATGAATATAAAGCTTAAGGTAGGGTATGGAACAAAAAAAGGCTTCATTTGGCATATAGTGGCGTTACACATGATTGCCTGAAGAAGCGTAAGTACAACTGGCAGATGTTCCCTAGAATGGGATACGCCCTCCCCTTACTGTAATTGTTGCTTGACATCGTCGCTCCATGCTAAGCACCAGATTATCCAGGAGTTCTTGGGGTAAACGTCCCCATTCCTCCTTTGACGCATCTTTCAGCTGATGGGTGTTAATAGGAGGATACTGTCGTGTCGTAAGACGTCTCCCTAATGCATCCCACACATGCTCTATGGGATTTAGATCTGGAGAGTAAGCTGGCCAATTCATTCGTGTGATATCTTCACTTTCCAGTAGCTCTTGAACATTAGCAGTACGGTGTGGCTGGGCATTGTCATCCCTAAAAATGAAGTCTAGTCCAATGTCCCCTCGGAACAGACGCACATGGGGTAGGATTACCTCATTGCAGTAGCGGTCTCCAGTTACAGAACCTCGGTCGAAGATCTGCAGCTCAGTCCGCCCGTTCAACATAATGCCAACCCAGATGACAACTCCAGGCCCACCGTAACGATCTCTTTCCGCGATGTTATTGGGATGAAATCGAGCTCCAACCTCTCTCCAGATCAACTGACGTTGAGAATCGCTTGTAGCACTAAAACGACTCTCATCTGTGAAGAGGACGCGACTCCATTGATGAGGTGTCCAGGTTTCGTGTTCTCTGCACCATTCTAAACGGTGCCGCTGATGGCTAACTTTTAAAGGTATGCAGCGTTCAGGACGTCTAGGAAATAAGCCGTTTTTGTGGAGGCGTCTGGTCACTGTAAATCTTGATACTTGTCGTCCTATGGCTGTGCACAGATGCTGAGATATGGCGCTCGCTGACTGAAAACGGTTTCTTTTCGCCTGGAGGACAATGTAACGGTCATCTCTTGGTGTTGTTTTCCTTGGACGGCCACCATCAACCTTTCGAACATCTGCACCAGTAGTTTTAAAGGCATTCCAAGCAGGAGAAACAACACTTTTGTTGATCCCGAACTCTTCGGCGACACTGGTCACACTGCGCCCCTCCTTAAGCTTCCTGATCATTCTTCCTCGATTAAAGTCGTCTAAATGATTTCTTGCAGACATGTTTCACAAAACAAATCACTTGCACTTGCAGCGAATGTCTTTAACTACGGTGCTCTTCATCCTTTTATCACAGCTTTGACCTGCGCTCGCCGACCCACAAGGTTTACGTATACTTACATCACATACGACGTTTTATTTCTAAAATTTGCATACAAATAATCTTTCTACTGAATTAAGTGCATATTATACTGCAATTTCATGGCTATCTTATACTTTGTTCGGGAGCTGTGGCCGAAAAACCACTTGTTGCTTAAGTTTTGCACACCAGTGTACTATTATAAATTACGGCTAAAGAGATTTGTTATATGATTTAGAAGTTAACTTTCAACTTTATACACAAAGTGAGGAATGCATAAAATTATATTTAAAATACATCCCTCTGTTTGGTAAGCAAAAATATTAAATTTTAGTTGTAAACTCACCAAATTCGTTATAACAATATACTTTTAATTCTAAATGTTATTTCAAAAAATGATTATTTAGAAAAATGATTATTTAGAAAAATGATTTATGTTCAATTATAGATCTTAATAGTATCACAAGGGAAATATTTGTACATGGGAAGTGGAGGCACAAGTGTTTTTTTAGTACATATATTTTAGTTTAATAATTTCAACTGTTTTTTGCCAAGAAACAGCAATTATTGCGAAGCAATGATCGGGGTAGGTGAGCGTTAGTGAACAGGGGGCTTAGACCCCAACTAAAAATATAATAATAGTGGATGTACATTTTGTATAGCATTGTGTCTGGAGTAAGGGAGAAAAGAAATGTAAATTAATTATGGCATAAAAACTATAGGAAAACAATTAAACCTGTAAAAAGAAGCATAAAAAATATTTTTATTTGATCATTAATAACTCATGTGAGGAAAGGTATTTCATAAAAGTTTCGAGGAAGTTCCATGGATCGGAATCCAAGGGCTTATGGTAATTTTTCAAAGGTCAAAGCACGTTTGTCCACCTCAGTTATCTATAATAATCTAATTATAGTGAAACGGTTCAGAACTTTATAGGATTAGATTAGATTTTGTATTGATGAACCTCAATTTATTTAAAATAATGATGTTATTGAAGAACAATGTGATAAATGAACCGTCTTTTATTGTTTTTTAAGCATTTAATAGCAAATACCTTTTGTGAAGTTCATTTTTTTTCTATCGGAATAAATTGCACTTTGTTATTATTGTACTATAAATATTACATATTGCTATTTTTTGATATTTAACGTAGACACGGTTGAAGCGTGATAAAGAAAGTTCTTTAGACAAAGAAAAAAAGATTAACTGTCAGTATTCGTTTTTTTACTTTTCTATAAAAATCAAAATTATTACGTTTATGCATTCTTGATTTCTGAATGTACAATGCATGCACAAAAAAAAAAAAAAAAAAAAAAAAAGTAGAAAAAACGAACCTGAATGACTTTTGGTCTAATGATCAGATCTCCACGTTCTAGTAGGGGAGAGTGGGGTCAATTGTAACATTTTTTACTTAACTATTTTTAACTAACAAAAAATCCAATATATTATTAGTATTAATTGACAGACAAATAAAGTAGACTATCCTCTATTGGAAAAAAAATAAATACCTTATTTTAAATGTTATTATATTAGTTATTAAAAATTTTTGACAGTCGTGCACTTGTTACAATTGTCCCCACTTACGGGGTCAATTGTAACAGTTCATAAATTCAACTAAAACATAGTTAATTGTACATATTATCATAGTTGTGATATATATTTTTTATTGATCAAAATAGTAGTGATATTTTAGGAGTAAAAATAATAATGAGCAGAGACCTAAAGGGTTAAACTTTTAACTTTAAGGGGTTAAAAATTTTAATTCATGCTGTGAAAGGTGACAAATAAAATAATGCACATGCAACATAATATAAATGATATAGGAAACTATTGGTGGTTCTTAAAGAGTTAAGTAATGGTTTGTAAACATAAGAAATAGGACCTAAGGGGTTAAACAATTGCAATTTGAAATTATGAATTTTATTTTCATCTGTTAGAATCGTCCCTTTACTTATTGTTACAATCGTCCCCAAGACGCCATTTCAGCTTCATTTGTTGAAAACAATGTTAGTTAATTAACAAAACTAATCTTTCTTTCTTTGAATTGTTAATTAAGGTGTCCACTTATATATTCGGTTAATAATTTTTATTTTTTTAAACAAAATTACTTTGTTACAGTGTAATACTCTAATACCAAAAAAAGTACTTACGTAGCATGAAAATATCTTTCGTGATGTAACTCTTTCAAAAGTACATAAAAATGGTTGCCAGCAGGGGTGTACATGTAGATTTATTAAATACACATTGTGCGCCACCTAGGAACCAAATCTAGAACTCGACACTCGAAATTTTTGCTCTGTTACAATCGTACCCTGTTACAATTGACCCCACTCTCCCCTACTCCATCTTAATGGTTTGAAAGACTTCAAATTGTTTTAATAAAAAAAATATGGTTTTTTAGGTTTTTGTTTTTACGAAGTTTTCGAGTACTTGCACAGTATAAAAGAAATTATGGTTAAGTTTTATTTGTTATACGAAGCAAATTTGGACTATTTTCCTTTTTTTTTGTTCTAGCCCAGAATCACGAGATAACTGGAGATAGTATACATTTCTTCTACTGGAATGGGATGAGAAAAAGAAAAGTTCTTGTATTGGATTAAGCAAACATATCTTCTTTTTTTTGTATTGAACAAATATTCTTTCTTTCTTTGATTCAAATAAATATTTCTTTCTCTTTTTAGATTCAATAAATATTTATTTCTTTACTTTAATTTATACTGTATGTTGAATTTTACTTAATCTTTATACTTTATGCTTTACATTACACATTATATTTTACATTACTTCACGCTTTACTTCTATTTGCACTTTTTTATATTTATATATACTACGCTTTACTTTACTTTATACTTCTTTACTTTTATTTTATATTACACCCTTTATTTTACTTTATAATTTACTCTTTACGTTTAATATTATTTTATTTTTTACTTTTCTTTACTTTTTATTTTACTTTTGTTAACTTTACTTTTACTTCGTACTTTACTTTATATTTCACACTTTACATTCTTTTTATACTTCACTTTATATTTACGCTTTACTTTACTTTATGTTTTATGCTTTACTTTATACTATACGCTTTACTTTATACTATACGCTTTACTTTATACTATATGCTTCACTTTATACTTTACTTTTAGTTTATTGTAAACTTAGCTTAAACAGCTTTACTTTGGAGTTTAATTTTAACTTTACATTAATTCTCTTTACATTACTTAACTTTTTACTTTACTTCACTTATTAAAGTAACGTTCCCATGTATGCTCATAAAATAACGAATAACTCACCACTATATACACGCAGAAAATAACAGATGATTTAAGGGTGAAAATTCTGTGGACAGAGAAAAAGTGATATTGTTAAAGTACTGGTTTCCCTATGCTTCAATTCATTCCACCTCTTTGCCAAGGTGGGTTTCAAGCTCGAAGCAATCCAGTTAAATACATAGTGATCAGTGGTCGTAAATGAAGAAAACAAAACAGATTTGAAAGGGAAAGCGTAAAGTTTCCGGAGAAACAAATAAAACAGAGAGAAACAAATCAAGAAAAACCATGGTAAGCAACAGATTACGAAGCGTGAGTGAGGTTTTGAGGAGGACCTCCTCAAAACCTCACTCACGGTTTTGGTTAACAAGGGAACCTTCATTCATACGAATGTAGAAAAAAATTCCAGGGCATCAAGATGAATTGATGTGTCATAAGTGAGAAGAATTTTGGAGTTATCGTAATTCAATTTATGCTGAAGGTTCCTGCCATTTTCCAAAAAACAGATGATTAGGAGAAATTACTTTGTTTCTAATTAACGCAGTTTTTCGAGGCTCTGTCGCCAAGGAAAATGAAAAAACCATAGTTTAAGAGCCTTACACTTCAGCAATGTAGCGATTTTAAATTATTTATATAATCTAGCAGTGAAGAATTATTTAGGCTTCAGAATAGACAAATAATTTAAACATTTAAAGAGTTATTAAACTTCTTTCAAAATCACTAATTTGGCGACATTTTCCACCTAAATGAAAATTATCAAAATCACTGGCTTTTTCACAGTTTTTACAAATTTTTATGAGTCCACGTAATTCAGCAATGGAGTAAGTTTTTAAATATTAAAAAATTAGACCGCAAACGCTTTTCATTTTCACAGAGCTGTGGTTTTTCTTCATATTAACGTTTTGCGCCATTTTCAAAATAAGTGTAGACAGCGCTGGCTTTAGATAGACTAAACTTGACCTAAGAGTAATGAGTAACAGTTGTAAACTCACAGTTATAAAAATAGCATATTATTCGCAAAAAAAGGGCATTATTTCATATTACGACGGCACATTCGAAAAACAGGCTTAAGGAAAAAAACTACCTCGTACTAGAACTATCTGCAAAATGAATCCCAATACTGAAACACTTTTTAACTATTGGGAAAAATAAAAGGACTTTTTAAAAGGACGTTAGACACAAATAGGTGAAAAAAGACAAACCGACTCTGATCATGGCAGTCCATTAGCCATGTTATAAAAAACGATTCGGTTTTTTTAGTTATAATATTAATAAAAAATTAAATGCTGAGACACGAGTACGAGAAGTCAATCTTTCTGTAGCTCTGTTGCGAAACATTTGTTCTTTTTCTCAATTCCCCACTTAGTCAATAAAAGGATAATAAAGGCAACATTTCAACTAAAATAATTAATAACAATTACTGTTGTTTTGTAAATAATGTCCCAATAATAACCCTCCCACACTCGTTGCGAAAAAAAACAACATTTTATATAACATTATAACAAGAGTTGGCCACGAGCAACGAATTTTAGATTAAAATCATTAACTTTTTTCCCCAATTAATCTTAAATATATAAAATAAGAAAATAATAAACATAGAAGAAAAAAATTGAAGGTCCATATTCAACCGATGCTTGTATATTAGTTAGGTATTGTAATATGAATGAAACTTGAGTAACTCAACCTTGATTCGAAGTAATCAGTGAATTGAGGTAACGCATTTATTGTCACGCCGATCTTAATAGGATCGTCTGCTACGAGGAAAAAAGCGAACTGTAATAGAAACAAAAAAAAAAAAAAAAAAAAAAAAAAAAAAAAAAAAAAAACAGGCGATTTTTAATTATTTTTCCCGCGGCCGTGATTTTAAGCTTTCTATTTTCAAGGAACATCAGTGACAGGAAGAAGTAAAGCAGATATCTTAATTCCGAGGAACTTAGGAAGTGAAGCTATATAATTTATGCGGCCAAGGATTTCAATAGAATAAGTATCATAGAGGCGTGGTAACATATTGATCAACTTTTTGAATCAGATAAGTGAAGCAAAACATGAAATAATGAGTTAAATTAATCGAGAAATGATATTTCAAAACAAAGAGAAATTTCTGTGAGGTATCATAATTTTTTTTTCTTCAAAAAAAGTAAAACGTTTCTCTTAATATTCTATTGTAAAAATAATTAACTAAAAAATTAGGGGAGGTGGATTTCCGTTTTGGTATCTGCTCCAAAAAGTCGTCACATTTTAGGGGCAAACGGAATTATATATATATATATATATATATATATATATATATATATATATATATATAGATATATATATATATATACAGTACCGCTCAAAAGTATCAGTACACCTAGAAACTTATAAGAAAATGGCAAAATTCAAAGTGTCATAACTTCTTTAAAAATGATCAAAAATGCTTCTGCTTTAGCTCATTTTGAAGCTTAAAATCTCTACTTTTATGTACTCTAATTGTTTAAATTAATATATTTTGCAACTATGTACAGTTACACTCTAAACAATCATAGAAAATTTTATTAATTTTTTGTGAAGTTTGACGCGATGTACGGGCACAAAGGGGTTAGATATTGTTAATTTTTATTATACCATTGAAATATTTGGACTTTTAGCTTTCATTTAAAAAAAAACAATTTCAAAAAAACATGTTTTTTGACGAAGTTATTGTCGAATAAAAAAAAAGTTTTTTTTCCAGAATGTAATGATTTTTCAGCAATTATAATGAATTTTAATGCAATTATAATATGATATGAAAATTTTTTAATTAAAATAAATTAAAATTTAATATTTCTCGATAATATTATTTCATAATTTATTATAACAATTTTAACTTTTTTTTTTTTGGAAAATATAATAATGAAATAAGAATCAACTTTTACAATTTAATATTTTGAAATTTATTTTTGCGTATTTTTCTCAGAAAAAATTTGAAAACAAAAATGTAATAATGAAAAAATATTTTACATCATATTTTGCTTTCTTCAAAATATGCTCCCCGCGCCTTTATAACTGCAGCACACACTCGAGGCATCCGATCAATCAGCTTTTTTAATGTTATCTTGTCTATTTTTCGCCACTGCTCTTGAAGGACTTTCCACATATGATTTATGCTGGTAAATGGATCGAAGACCGAAGGTAGGAGGACGAACCTAAATAGTTCCTGTGCGGAATTCATTATAATTGCTGAAAAATCATTAAATTCTGAAAAAAAAAACCTTTTTTTTTATTTGACAATAACTTCGTCAAAAAACATGTTTTTTTGGATTTTTTTTAAAATGAAAGCTAAAAGTCCAAAATTTTCAATGGTATAATAAAAATTAACAATATCTAACCCCTTTACGCCCGTACATCGCGTCAAACTTCACAAAAAATTAATACAATTTTCTATGATTGTTTAGAGTGTAATTGTACATAGTTGTAAAATATACTAATTAAAAACAATTAGAGTACATAAAAGTAGAGATTTTAAGCTTCAAAATGAGCTAAAGCAGAAGCATTTTTGATCATTTTTAAAGAAGTTATGACACTTTGAATTTTGCCATTTTTTTATAAGTTACTAGGTGTACTGATAATTTTGAGCGGTACTGTATATATATATATATATATATATATATATATATATATATATATATATATATATATGTGTGTGTGTGTGTGTGTGTCATTCTCACAAAAACAGTCATTTTCATGTCCCCAGTATATTTTATGTTTGTTTTACAGCTTACGAAGAAAAAAAATTCAGGGAAAGTGTCCTTCAGAATGCAAGCTAACAAAAGAATAAAAATAAAATTATCAATTTTTATTTTTTATTTATTTTAGGTAATTAAAATATACCAATATGTCATTCCCTCACTTGTCCCCACTGCTGATTTAAAAAAAGAAAAAAAATGTTTCTGAAATAAAATTTTTTTTTTTACAAATTCGTGTTTTTTATTTCAGAATACTGAAACATAGAATTCAAGAAATCAATTTTAAATTTAATTTCTGATAAAAATATTAACACAGCACTATTTTAAACTCTGTCCCCAGTGTTTCGCGTCATTCCCTCACAACAATGTTCTTATCACCCGCAATCTTAGAATAAAAATATTTTAATAAAAACTTCAGAAGTTAACAACTGGCATCATAGAACAAAATTGCAGTATGTTTCCATCTTCAACTTAAAGAAGCTTTGCTGTGGAATAAATTTGAAGGAATCAAACCAGGTAAAATTTTTTACATTCGTCATTCCCTCATGTCATTTTTTAGAGTAAAATAAAATACAACTTCATCGAGAAAGTGGATAATTATATGTTGCATTCTTGTATGAATATAATTGCAAGCGATTGACTTCAGAAATTAATTAGGCCTAACTGTTATTTTTAAATTTTATTGAATTCGTCATTCCCTCACTAGTGTATAAAGTGAGGGAATGACGCTGAAGTGAGGGAATGATTCAAGATGAGTATATTATCAGATTTTTTTTTGTTCAATCGTGCCAGCCAATTTTATTTCCCAAACCTGTAAAAACTATTAAATATATAAGACTAAATTATAATAAATATTAGATATACTTAGTATGTTATAATTTTCAAACTTTAGGTAGATGTAACTTAGATAAAAACATGTATTAAAATAAAATATCATTCCCTCACTATTAGTGTCATTCCCTCACTTTTTAAATAGTGAAAATAATTAATTTACTTATTAATTAATTTGAAAAATAAATTAAAAAATTAATAAATTAATTTATTAAATTAATTAATTAATTTATTTAATTAATTTATTTATTAAATTAATTAATTATAAATTAATTATTAAAAAATTAATTAATTTAAATATTAAGTATAATTTATAGGATATATACTTTCTTTATAATGCCATTACATATTTCTATTAATATAAAAAGTTTCAGAGCTTTTTATTCACTTTACTTTTTTGGGATTTTATGAACTGAAAAATGACAGTTTTCGTGAGAATGAATGAATATATATATATATATATATATATATATATATATATATATATATATATATATATATATATATATATATATATATATATATATATATATATATATATATATATATATATATATATATATATATATATATATATATATATATATATATATATAATGTAATTGGATCCACACCAATATTTTTAGTTATATACAAGTCATTACAGCATGATTAAGGAGTCCAGTTTCGGCATTATCTTTTATTTTACTAAACGATGGTGAAATAGCAGTTTCACCCACCTCGGAGTTCAGATGGTAAACATGAAACACCAAAAAGACACGCGAAAAGCATCGCTCTTAGGTTTTATACGATACTTTCAATGAGTAAACAGGGCAGTCATATTGCATTAATTGTATTCCTACGCCTCATTAAAATTATTTATTACTCATGGAAAATCGTTTAATCTTTCCTTATATGGAAGTGAAAGATCTTAAAATAACTCCTCTTTTGAAACATAAATCTAATTATAATTCATTTGCATGTTTTCAGCCTTGAAGTCCCAAAATAGAATATCTGCATTTTATGAACACGAAAAGTTTTAATGCTTTTATTAATACAAAAGTATTTTTATAACTTTTGTATTACATCCCCCCCCAAAAAAAATTTTTTGGTAAGCCAAAAAAAATAATAATATTAAAATTTAGAATACTACGAATTTATAAAATTTATGTTGGTATGACTGTCCTCTTTACTATAAATAACATTTTTCCAATATGTGAAAAAAATTATTTACAGCAATAACAATAAAAACATAATAATAAAATTTATCTGTTTAGTCAACTAACCAGAAAGAAAAAATTAAATATGTTTTATCCCTTTGCAAAACTTTCCCTATGATGACACAATTAAAATAAAAAGAATAAATTGCAATTTTAACAATATATAACGTAACATGAATTATAAAAAAAAATATACATTAGTAAACAATGAAAAATAAATTTTCATGAGGGAAAATTTTTTTTTTGAAGTAGCGCTACCATCAATTTGAAGTGTTAGATCTTCATTTTCAATAGTTTTTGTGATTCAAGTTCAGTCTTTGAAAATCACAATAAATAAAGTTATTCCTCATACAATCACAATTTCAGCAAACTTTTCACTTAGATAAGAAAATCTATAAAAATTTTCTAAAAATGCAAATATTAAAAAACATGAAAATACAAGTGATATAAGATATACAAATACAAATTGACACTTTTTTCAAAAAAATTTCAATCTGAAATTTTTCTTCAGGATTTATACATCTTGAAAATAAAGAAATGTATAAAAAAATTTGACACAATGGTCTTTAATCTGAAGTTTAAGACTTCAGTGTTATTAGGGGAAATTTTTGATGGATTAGGGGCTGTATTCCCCAAAAGGAGGAAAACATTCCCTAGTCTCAACAATGATGTGCTGGAAGATCCTAGTTTCAATAGATGCTTAAGTATACATTTTTTGGTTTTCACCACAGAGTGAAACTACCATCGCCCCATATCTTTCTAGATTGGGTAAACATTGAACTTGAAGAAGTAAATTTGAAAGGTCGGATCTTCCAAAAAAAAAGGGGACCACATGTTCATTGAACCATGTGTAATGTTGTCATATTCGGTGTTTTTAATTTTATTTTAACAATGAAAAATTATTAAATTTAATATAAAATATAGTCAATTCCATTTAAATAATTATATGTTTTTTATTCGTGGCATAATTTCAGTTTGTCAGGTGGGTGGTACCTTCGCAATTTTGATATATGAACTATTTCTGAATTTTCTTTATTATGAATATTCTTTTTATTTATTTTATAATTAACATCAGAAATTTTTTCAAGAATTATATATGGACCGGAAAAAGTTGGGGTAAGTTTATTGGGGTATTTAAAATCTTCATACATTACAGTATCATTTGGGGAAAATTCAATATGAGTGAATCTTGCATCATAATAAATTTTATTTTTTTCATGATATTGTTTAGTTCTTTCAACTGCAATTTTTCTTGCTTCTTCTATTGGTGGAAAAATTTCTTCAGATAAAGGATGATTAAATGGGAGAGTGCCAAACATTAAATAAGCTGGGGGAAATTTAGTTACCGAATGTGGAGTTAAATTATATTCTTCAGTTACTTCTTTTAATAATTTAGGCCAAGGAACTTTTTTAGAAGAATCATTAATTTTACATTTTAAACGTGTTACAATGGTTTGTACTAAACGTTCAACTTTTCCATTAGTTTCGGGTCTATGGGCTGTAGTTAACAATTGTTTGATTTTGCTATGTTTAAGAAATTTTTTAAAATGGGAAGAAGTAAACGCGGCATTTCTATCACTCAAAATACTTTTAGGGGTTTGAATTTGAAAAACCTGGTGCAAAAAATTAACATAGGTTTCCGTAGTTATTGATTTAGATGCAAAAGACCACATATATCGAGTGTGATGATCAATTACTAAAGTTAAATATTTTTTGGTAGAATTGTAATAATTAAAACCACCTACACTATCGATTGCAATTATTTCAAAAGGTTTGTCAACTGGGGGCATTTCCTGAAGTAACCCAAATCTTTTCTGTCTAGGTTTTTTATTAATTTGACAAGTATGACAATGTTTGTTAAAATTTGTAATGTCCAAAGTAATATTTTCCCAATAGTAAACAGGAGTAAGTAAATTAATAGTTTTTTGAATTCCAGGATGGCCAAATTTTTTATGAGTAATTTCAAGTAATTTATGCCTTAAAGAAAATGGAACAACAATTTTGGTAAAACCCTTTTTACGTAAACACAAAACATTATCTATTTTAATAAAATTTCCAGTTAAATTATCATTTTGTTGAGCTTCGCGAATTTCATCTAATTGCAAAAGATGTGAAAAATGGCTTACATTATTTAAATCAACATTACTATTGTGTTCAATATTGTCAGGAATATCTCGAGATAACATGTCAGCTTCAAAGTTTAAGGTGCCTTTTGTGTATTTTATATCATAATCATACATACTTAATAGTAAAGACCATCGGAACAATCTACCTTTTAGATTTTTAACATTTTTTAACCAAACTAAAGCCGCATGATCTGTATGTATGGTAAATTTATTTCCAAATAAATAATGATAAAATTTGTTTAATGCATCAACAATAGCAAGACATTCCAGTTCTGTGATAGCATAATTTTTCTCTTAGTCTCTAAGAGAACGAGAATGGAATGCTATTGGATGTAAGACACCTGAAACATCTGGCTGTTTCAAAATTGCTCCAACACCACTTTGACTTGCGTCAACAAAAATATGACATGGTAATTTATGATTAAATATTTTCAAAATTGGTTTACAAAGTAAAGCATTTTTTAAAAATTCGAATGCTTCTTGACATTCGGG
Source organism: Parasteatoda tepidariorum (assembly GCF_982258835.1). Lineage (NCBI taxonomy): Eukaryota > Metazoa > Arthropoda > Arachnida > Araneae > Theridiidae > Parasteatoda > Parasteatoda tepidariorum. The sequence continues at coordinate 15,874,252 of NC_141756.1, read as the reverse complement.
AGTCCAACACCATATTGTATTTTTCTTTAAGAGATTATTCAAAGGTGCTCTAATTTTAGCATAATTATTTATAAATTTATTATACACATTTATTGAACCTAAAAATCGTTGAAGAGATTTAACATTAGTTGGAGGTTTCAAGTTTTTAATTGCTTCAATGTTATTGTTGTTAGGAGTTACTACACCATTTGATATTTCATAACCTAAAAATTGAACTTTAGTTTGCAAAAAAGAACATTTAGAAGCTTTTAATTTTAAGTTTTCAAATCTACATATTTCAAAAATTTCCTTTAGATGATTTAAATGTTCTTCAAAACTATTAGAATAAATTATGATATCATCAAAATAATTAGCTGCAAATGAAACTTTATATTTAGTGAGTATTCTACGTATTGTTCTTTGAAAAATACTAGGGGCGTTTTTCCACCCAAATGGCAATCTTAACCATTCGTATAACCCACTATTGGTGACAAAAGCAAGTTTTTCAGTGTCCTCAGGGTTGATTGGAATTTGCCAATAACCACTTACCATATCTAGCCTACTAAAATAAACACTGTTCCCTAATTTATCTATAAGAGTTTCTATAAGAGGTAATGGTTCTGCATCCGATTTAGTGATTTGATTTAATTTTCTAAAGTCTATACACAATCTACTTTTTTTATTTTCATCTTTTTTATAAGCTAAAGTTACTGGGGCAGAATAAGGAGAAGAGCTTTCTTTAATTATATTATGCTTTAACAATTCTTCAATTTGTTTATCTATTTCCTCTTGTTGTTTTGGGGAAGTTATGTATGCTCGTAAGGATACTGGTAAGTCTGATGTTAATCTTACCCTTTGAGGTTCAATTCTCATTGTCCCTACATCATATTTATCTTTAGCAAAAATATCTTAAAAATCTTCTAAAATTTCCTGAAGTTGGAAATTTTTTTCATCATCTTGAATTTGTATAATTCCGTCAACATGATTTTGACAATGTTGGCCACCATTATCACATTTATTCTCAAGAACATTTGAAAATTCAAGATTATTTTCAGTTTTGCTATTTAAATCTTTATTTTTAATCCCATTTTTCCTATTTTTCCTTAAATTCACTTTGTTTACATTTTTATTTTTGTTTATTCTCAAGTCCAAAATTTTATTTTCCATAACAAATTCTTCCTTTTGTTTATTATTATTTGATTTAACATTTTTTCTTTTATTTCTACTTTCCTTATTTTTATTCTTAGCTTTATTTTCTTTATTGGTATTTTTATTGCAATCATTAACCTGGATTTCAGGAGAAATGTGTAAAGACAAGTTGCTTTTATAATCCGAAAAAGTGATCAATTTTCTCTGATTTTGCATTACAACTTGTTTATCACAATCAATCACAAATTTAAACCTATTACATTCCTTTAAACCCAATATGGCATAAGGTAGATCAGTACTTAAAATATAAAATTCCACTGACCTAGCTATATTTCCAATTTTTAAATTTAAAGTACAAGTGTGGTTAAGTTGCAAAATACCTTTTGTTTGTTTTACATTAACACAGTTCTTTCTTTCTTTTTGGACATTAAGTTTTTCAAGAAGTTTAGTTGGGATGATATTTAAAGTACTACCTGTATCAATATTTAACAGGATAGTTTTATTTGTCAAAATCGGGTATTTGTCACTTTCATAGTTTTCATAAGTATTTTGTATGTATCCAGATACTATTAGTTGTCAATTTCGTGGTTGGTCACTTTCTTGTTTATGCTGGGTTTGATTCTCAGCCATCAAAGAATTAGGTTTGTTTACACAATTTTGGCCCCAATGATAAGCATTGGTTATACCGAGCTTATCACAGTATTTACATGGCTTAGGAGGCAACTCCTGGGAAGCCTGGGCAAAATGACTTGTTTGTTGTTTATTTTTATGAAACTTTTCATTTTGAATTCTAGGTCTAAATTGGGATTGTTGGTTATAACTTTGATTAGGCCGGGGAAAATTTTGATTTTGTCGAGGATTATAATTTGGATTACTTGAGTTGTTAAAGAATGGCCGCCTTGGTACCCAGCCTTGATATTGTGGTCTATACCCATTAAATTTAGACTCTGGTAATTTTTTAGTTTCAGTTTGGGGTAAGACTGTAGGTACATCATGAATTATTTTCGAAACAATAGTGAGCCATTCAATTGGGGTTTTAGGTTCTTTTAAAACCAAAAGTGTTTTGATTTGGTGGGGCAAACCAATAGATAGACCCTCAATTACATGATCATTACTTAAATTTATTTTTCGACCCAACCTTTTACATTCATATTTTACCTTTTCGGTAAAATATGAATTTAGGTCTTTAGCTTGGCCAGAAAATTTTAAATTTTGAAAATCATTAAAGCCAAAGGGAGGTGAAAAATAATGCTCTCTAAAAATTTCAACTATTTCTTGATATGAATTACAATTAAGACAGTTATTAATATACAATTTCAAAGCTGAACCTTTAATGAATTTTTGAAAATTTCTAATTTTCCATTCGTCATTTAATTTAGCATCTAGAGTCTGTGTTTCAAAATGTTTGAGCCAGGATGTGAATTGAACACCAATGTCAGGCTCAAAGATTAGTATGTCTGGTGTTTCTTGTATATTTTGATCGATACTCAATTTTTGTAAATTTTCATTTACTTCAATCTCCGAATTATCTGTATTGCTTTTACCATTTTCATCCATTTTGAATTTGTAATTTTTGCCGCTCCGTAAGGGCATTCAAATAACCAAAATAAATTTCACTAATTAAATATAGCATTTAGAATTAAAGCAAATCTCATTGTTGCTTATTTATCTTTATCTTAAGATAAATACTTAAACGAAATTTAAATTTTACAAAAATATTCAATTGATCATATATTACAACACATAATATAATTAAAACGAAACTAAATATCCTAAAACATTTTTATGCTAATCGAAACCAATTCACTAAAAATAAACATTTCTCAAGAAAAAAAAATTTTCAACAGTAAATGCGATCAATATATAAAAAATAATTGTTTTAATTGAAACATCAAGTATGAGAAAAAAATTTAAAACCATGATTTAAATTAATCAATAAAAATCAAAGAAATAAATGTTTTCAAAAAAAAATATTTAAAGGATACGTAGATGTATAAAGTTCGAATTAATCCAAAACATATCTTGAAAGCCACAACATCAGGAAAGAACATCACATATAAGTTGATAGGAAAAAATTATTCTTTTTCTTTTTTATTTTCGTGAAAATGATTCATAGATTTATTGAAGGATAAATTGAAGCTTATTTTTCTTTGAGTTCTGAGTAGGAGGGAGGGAATGAAGGTGAGGGTGAGAAAACACTTCATCGACGATTAATCCAGAGCAGTACTAGCATAACTCAACTTTCCGTACTGTTTGTCTACGATAGGTACTCTGTCCGCCACAAAGTCTGCGGCAGTCTGGTGCTATGGAAACAAGAAGAGAGCATTTTAGGGAGGGTGGCTTCGATGAAGAGGTCTCCTTTTCTTTCGCCTTCGATGATAGCTTGTATGGGGAGTATACCAGATTGGCTGACTCAGCCACCAGTAGGAGACTTATTTAATCTGTTTCAAGAACTTTTTTAAGATTCGCATGAATATTTCTTTCTTACTTAAAATAATTCTCTCGATTCAATCAGTTGTTATTTTTTAAATACAAAGGAAAAAAAGTGAACAAATTCTGACATTAAGGGTAGTACAGGTTTTTTTAATATTACTTTTTAATTTTACGATATTTATTATGAATGTTCATTGATTGTTAGATGGTTTAATTTCTAAACTTGCACATTTTTTAAAGCAGTTAATTTCTTTTATTACTTGAATTTTCTGGAAAAAGTGAAGAGCTTAAACTTAATAACTCTGATTTTAAAAGGAGATAAAACTTTTGCTGAAAATAAAAATAGTTCACGTTATCTGTGCCGGAGAAATATTAAATATCTTTGTTTTGATTATTAATTTTTAAATATTTTATTTATTTATTTATTATTTTTTTTTTTTTTTTGAAACTGAAAGCAAGTGACCGCAACTAGGATGAAATCTAAAACTATCAACGATGATTTTTATCAGCACCCATCAAACCATCTGAAATTATATGAAGTTTTTTTTGCTTAAATTACGTTTTCTTATTCATATTTTATTGTAACCTGTACAGTTTTTTTTCACTATTTATTAAAAACAGTTTTTATTAGCAAATTTATTTTTTTCTTAATAACCAATTTACTATGTATGATAAATTTATAGATGAGTTATTTATTAATAAAACATTGAGCTGCTTTAAACAATTTTATACAATTTCCATACATATTCCATACATACATATAAATTTTTTAAATTTTTTTTCTAAAACAGAAGCTTTTGAAAAAGAGAAAAGATTTAAAAAAAAAGGAATCACACGCTCTAAACGATGTTTCAAGCGCGAATGCTCATTTCTCTTAACTCTAGGGCTAATACAATAGATCGAAGAAAGAAGTCTCCTTTTCTCCCACCGAAACCAGTCTTAAAGAGGGACCCCGCACCCCTACTTGAAATAATCATACCTCGTTACCATAGTCCCCGCCACCCCTCCAGACGAATGGCGGACAGAGTACCTATCGTAGACAAACAGTAGGTCACTTATAAAGTAAAGGGATGGGATTTCTTCAGATCGGAATTAGGCTATTTTTTCCCGGTCTCTCGATGGGAACCTTCGGCGATTCTCTTTTTTCACCACAATCGAGAACTTTTTAATCTCAGGAGTCAGTCCAATGAAGTTTTTTCTCTTCAAACCAAGGGGGTGAAAAACTCATCCAAGATTTTTGACGAAGGGATGAGGAATCCTTCTCGACGAGGTAGCGGTCACGTTAGGCCAAGTCCCAAGAGATAGTATTGCACAAAAATTTTCTTTCAAGGGGTTTCCTGCACAAAGCAAACATCCTGCGAGGCTTCTAATGTAATTGGATCCACACCGATATTTTTAGTTATATACAAGTCATTACAGCATGATTAAGGAGTCCAGTTTCGGCATTATCTTTTATTTTACTAAACGATGGTGAAATAGCAGTTTCACCCACCTCCTGCCGGAGGGGGAAAGACACAGATTTCCGTCAAAACGACGGAGTTCAGATGGTAAACATGAAACACCAAAAAGACACGCGAAAAGCATCGCTCTTAGGTTTTATACGATACTTTCAATGAGTAAACAGGGCAGTCATATTGCATTAATTGTATTCCTACGCCTCATTAAAATTATTTATTACTCATGGAAAATCGTTTAATCTTTCCTTATATGGAAGTGAAAGATCTTAAAATAACTCCTCTTTTGAAACATAAATCTAATTATAATTCATTGGCATGTTTTCAGCCTTGAAGTCCCAAAATAAAATATCTGCATTTTATGAACACGAAAAGTTTTAATGCTTTTATTAATACAAAAGTATTTTTATAACTTTTGTATTACATATATATATATATATATATATATATATATATATATATATATATATATATATATATATATATATATATATATATATATATATATATATATATATATATATATATATATATATACAGGGTGATTCTGAAAAGATGGCCAAAATTTTAGGAAGTGATAGTACACACCCAAGAAAACAATTTTTATCGAAGAATGCATGGTCGAAAACAAAACGCAAAGGTGCTGGCGCATTTGGAAAGTTGTTTCATGCAAACGTGAAAGCTCCATTCCTGTTGCGAGTTATTATTTTCATGTTGTGGGAAGAACAAGAGCTCGCATACAAATTTTCGTCACGATTCATACATAAAAGCTGCTGATTCGAGAGTGCATTGTCAATCGCGGTAGTAACGCATCTGAAGATGTTGCCCTTCTCTAATAAGAAAAAAGCCGATATGCATTTTGTCTATGCATTTGGTTCCAACAGAACGCAGCACCATCTCATTATGTACGAGAAGTGCGAAGCTATCTGGACGTAACCTTTCCAAACCAATGGATTGGGCGAGGTGGTCCTATAGCTTGGCCACCGTGCTCGCCAGATCTTTCATGTATCGATTTCCTTTTATGGAGACTGCTGAATGCTCTTATGTATGAGACTCACACTGAATATGCAGAAGAACTTGTCGCCAAGCTTTCTGCCGATGCAGGGGAAGTTTGCGATAAGACTGGTGTGCTTCAGAATATTCGCCAGTCTTTTCTTTGTCGTTGTACTGCGTGCATAGCCAATGCTGGCCATTATTTTGAACACTTATTGTAATCACATGTCATTAAATTTACTTTTATAACTTAATTTCATCGTTCTTTGTGTGTTTTTGCCCTATATAAGAATGTAACTTTTGACGCCCTATAACGGTTTTGTGTTTTGTTTTCGACCATGCATTCTATGATAAAAATTGCTTGCTTGGGTGTGTACTATCACTTCCTGAAATTTTGCCCATCTTTTTAGAATCACCCTGTATATACTTTTTCTTCTCTCAATAACTACCTTTTATTTTTACGAGTATAAAAGTTCTTTGGCACTTTGGTGATTATAATTGGCGCGAATAAGTGTTGATACAGGAATAACCTTAATTTTGGTCAAAATAAAAGTTCTTTGAGCTAACATTGTTAGAAATAGCAGTATTAATAATATTCATAATTAATTATTATTTTCTGGAGGTAAAATAGAAACAAATAATAAAACGATTGCAAAGAATTTCATAAATTCAATTAATAAATTCAAATAATAAAAGATAACAATAAACTCGTCTATCTAACACTAACTAGTATTTAAGCATTTTACCGTAGCGTGGCACTTAAAACGTTAAAACCAGAGGGTTGCCATTTTGGCTCTTATTGATAAAAAGAAGCGTCCCCATTTTATATTCTCTAACATTAGAGTGGAAATTCTTTATATATTTCTCTGTTGTTCAGAGTATATCTCTACTTTTTAAACTATGCGCATGTTACGGTCACTGTAATTAATTGGTTTGTTTTTTTAAAATAGCTGGTTAGTGCTTATAATAACCAAGTAAGTCTGCTAAAGTGAATAATTCATTAGAATTTATCACATTTACCGGTTATTATTAATAATGACCAAGTTTGGTCAATGTAGTAATTTTCCATGAATTTGGCTAGAGATTTCCAATACGCACGCAAAATACAAGAGATATGTTAAAAAATATCATAATTTTGTACCTATCTTGATAGTAGGAATGTAATCTATATATATATTTCTCTTACACGGCACCAAAAAAAAGCCTCATTACAACTCCCCGAATGGCAACGTTAGAAAATCGACCAATGATTGCTGCTAAAAATGTCACATGGCAAATCTATATGAGCTGGCTCAACATATAGCGCTTTTAAAAACGGAAACAATAACCAGAGTGAGCATTATCAGGTTGTTCAATTCAGATTCATGCCCTAAAAACATGATAATATTTAATTTAAACTCAATTAGGAATTAATTAATTAATTGAAGTGAGAATGCTTTAAAAGGCCGCTGTTGAATTGATATTTTTCTACTGAGAGCTACCTAAGCGTCTAAAAAACGTCTAAGTGTTTGTATTGAATTCATTGAATTTTTTTATATTTCGCATTTACTTATGCATTGAATTTTCACGCTTTAAAATGCAGAATATTAGTGAAGCTGCTAGGGCTTTTTAACGTAATGAAAGAAAACGTGTTCGAAGAGCCCAAGAAAGTGTCGAGGAATGTTTTGGAAGACGTAGATTGCGGAGATCAAGTGCAATAATAACTGTTCAAGATGTAACAGTAGATGTCGAAGAGTATAATATCTGCCAAAATCAAAACTCCCCGATTAGAAATGCAGCATGGCCACCTCCACTTGGTATTTCTCGGGTAATGCTAACAGTCATACATTTTAATTTATTGTATGTAAAACATCCTTATTTTGTTCTAAAATGTTATGTACATTATCACAAATGTTAATTAATATAGAAATTGATTTCAATAATGCTGATCACCAAAAAATATTTCATTTGGCGATAAAACAAATTTTTGTGTTCTTGAAAATGAAAGACTTTTTGAGGGTTATTATCTCACAAGGAGAAGTTAGGGTTTAAAATTCATATTTTTAAATAATAAAATTTTTTTCTAAAACTTTCAGAATTTCTAGCATTAACTAATTTATTATGCACATTTAGTTGAATTTAGGTGAGTAACTGCAATATTTGATAATTTATTTTGCTAACATGTTTCTCATTTAGCTAATGTTTTGATTTTTTCACCATGTACAATCTAAATAGCTAATATACTTTTTTAAAAGCCAATAAGAACATTGCTAGAATTCTTCTACATAAGTACAATACTATGTCTTTGATGATAAAATACTATGTCTTTGATGATAATATACTATGTCTTTGTGCTAGAACATTGTGTTCATTGGCGAGCGAGCGCAGCGAGCCATGTTTCACGGCGTGAACCACATAGGATTGCGTAGCAATTCTCGGGGGTTGGCGAGCGTTAGCGAGCAGGGGGCGGAGCCTCCTAGTATTTTATATTATGCGGTGCTTTGCTCTCATCTATTTCACTAAAGTAAGTGCATTGAAATCAATCCCCGAGCCGCTTCGAATAAAATACAATTTATTACATTTTTATTTTTGGAGCGATATTAAAATTTGTGATCATTCATCAATAAAAATTAATTATCATTCATTAATAGATATGATAATATATATATAAAAAAAAAATAAATTTTTAAGGCTATATTTTTAAATACAATCAAATATAACAATCCGTATTTCACGTAATGTTTAATTTCATTTTTATTTAAAATTTTTATCTCTGATTTTTAGAAATGAAGTTACAGTGTTGTTTTCGTATGCTGACTGACGAAACTGGAAGTAAACTCACGAAAACGAAACTAAGAGGTTTTATGTTATGCGTTGAGTATTTGAATTATTTATTTGAATGAAGTATATTTTTAAGGCAAACGAAAATTATTTTCAGATATAAATTTTTGAATTATTAGTTTTTCTGTTGTCAGGATTTTTTTACATTTTAAAATTTACTTGCATTTTCTGCAGAACGTTGATTTTCCGAAAATTTTATTACGTTGGCCCACAATTTTGAATCTAGATTTTGTATAATGTTAGCGATACTTTGAAATAAAAGCTAAGACCTAAGTTTGAATTTGTTACTTTTATGAATCTCTAAGTAAGTACATTTAGAATTTTTCTTTTAAAATTCGTTATTAAACAATTTATTTAGTTCCATTTCATTGTTTTTATTTAGTTTTATTTTAAGATTTAAATTCAAAATAATCCCAATTTCAGACAATTATTGATCTAGGAATTTATTTTTTGAAACTTATGCATTACAATTTTTTGTAGAGCAAATAGTATGACATGAATTTTTTTTAGTTAAGTTCTGATTTGGCCTTATTTTGAGAAATATTTTTTTAAATTTTTTAACTTAATATTAGTGTCCCTACTTACCAAACATAGAATTAAAATTTTAATATAGCCTTTAAAAAAAATTGGGACGAAAGAAATCGAATACCTTAAATAGTCGGATCTCTAAACACTCATCAAAAACTGCTACAAATTCACAAAACTCATAAATATAGTATACTATTTTTTAATACGCTTCATTGCACACATATGAGGCAGATCCTTTGAAGAACTACATAATTTTAATTGATTAAAGAACAAGCAAAATGTAATATTAATATCATTCTAAAATAAGCCTATTTTTATATTTCTATTTAAAAGGGCTTAAGGTTCATGTTAATAGATTTCTCGTAATGAGGAATTATTAATGTATTCACTTTGAAGGATATTATTTCAACAATTCATCATAATATATATTTTAATAACGAGAAAGTAAAAAAGTATTATATATAATAGTAAAAAATATTAACATTGGTTTTCTCCTGTACTTTTGCTTGCTTGCTTTCGTATGCCTGTTAAGGCAGAGGGGTGCAATTGTTCTTGTTTTCCAGTGGCGCCATGTATGACCAAGAATTCGACTTCTGCCACACCATACGTCACAACCGTTTTTTGGGCGGACCCATTCATACATCCATACATTCATCCACCGATCGTAATTTCGACCTGAATCAGAGAGCGATCGATCTCCAATCCAGTACCCCCAGAGGTGTTCCTTTGTTACAGGAAGATGGAGGACTTTGCGAATCGACAGATTTAACGTACATCAGTCACCATTTAAAACACGGGGAAGTCTTCGGCCGGCGGGGACTATACTTTTCCTTAACTTTTAATGAAGCAAAATACATCCTAAATAAGTCTTCATGTTCATACCATTATTATAATTATTTAATTTGCACTACATGCAATTATCAGAGTCTAAGAAAAAATAAGTCTTAATTTTTTTTTTTTTATCTTTCCATAGATTTTTGCTTAGAAAAAAAAAGATATCTGAAAGGGCTCTTGTTAACAAAGGACATCATGTAATTTTTTAAAAAAAATTATAAATTGAAATGCCTAATGTAATATATACATTATTTTTTTTTTAAATTTATAATAAATGTTTCATTTTTAAACTGTTAATTAGATTAATAATTTATGTAGGAGAAGACAAAATGTTTAATAGTTTTTTGTTTTGTTTTTTTTGTTTTTTTTTTTACTGGCTTCGAAAAAGCTTAATATGAGAGTGAAATTTGTCTTCCCTGCAAAGCGGAGCCTTAAAAAAAAATTTTTTTTTCGAAGTGCTTCTATTTATTGATTGTATTGAAGTATTATACTTTAGTCGCTAAACAGTGAAAATTTCTGGTAAAATTACTTTACTGTACGATAAAGGCATTTATGGTAAAAAAAACCCATAATTCTAGAAATAAAACCAAAATATATGGTATTTAAACTATTCATATGGTAATGATTTCCATTCAGTAACGGTTTACCAGTAATACTGGTTTTCGAAATTATAGTTCTTATTACCACACATTTAGTAAAAATACAAAACTGAAAAGTAAATTTAACCAAATAAATGGTTTTGATGTCAGGGTCTAATGTATCATTATAAAATTAGCGAATTTTACCACATTTAAATAATTATAATACATATTATAAAATCATATTTTATTGTTAATTTTACCAAAATCGTAACCGAAGCGTTTCAGTAAATATTGCCGAGAATTTTTGTGTTCCCATGAGCCTGAAACACGGTAAATTTTACCTTATTCTGGTAGTTTTGACAATGCTTTTTTTCTCAGTGTGTGATATTATGATTGATTGAACATGATACTTTTCATGTCTCTAATAACAGGTGAATAATATTAATGTGGCAAAAATATTCTTTTTAAAATAATTACCTTGAAAATGTATTTTATTACGTGTTTTTTATTTATCTGTCTCTCATTTTCAAGAAATCTGAAAAGCATTATATTTTGACAAGCATATTGCGAAAAATTACTGAAGCATAAAATCATATGAGGCGCATTTACAAAATTCGGTAATGAAAAAGTACATAAAAAATATAGCTTCTTTGTCATACGGCACGGTTCAATAGTTTGTCCTACGAAAATCAATATTTAATGCGTACAAACAGATAATTATATACTTTGTACATAAAAAAAATATAATGTTTGGGTTTACTTTTCTCATTTTTTTGCGATTGTGTGTCCTTGGCCTTAACCTTGAGTAATTCACTTTCTAGAATTATTCTGAATTTTCAAAGGAAAAAAAAAAAATTGCAAGGATAAATTATTAACAATGGCTGCTATTTACTATGATATGTACAAAAAAAAGGTACTTATTTGGAAACCTATAAAATAAAGGAAACTATCATATATACGTTAAATAAATGTCAGTTTTACGCAATTTTTAATTCAACTGTTCAAATTTGATAAAGTAAAGGTGTTAGAAATAGTCATACAAATGAATATCATATTTTATTTTCTTAAAAATTGTAATAAATGAGTGGAAGTATTTTTATGAATCATGTCTTAAACTTCTGTAAGGATAAAAAGTTTTGTCTCAATACTTCGCACTAGCTTAACTTTAGCGAAGATTGGCAATTGCTGATAGATAATTTATAAGGCTTGGCTTTCGTATTAAACTCTATATTAGACGCACAAAAACTTATAAAAGTTCTATATATTGTTTAAGAATTGGAGAATTGAATTTAAGAATTGTAACGAATAAGAATTGTTAAAAGGAAACATGGCTGAATGTTTTATTTTATTTTTTTTTTTTAAATATTTTTTTGTTTTATAACCGTCTTTGAACAGCCAACCCATTTCACGGGTTTACGACTACTAATCAAAGCTTAACCCCGTCCCGCCCCCTGTCAGGGGGCATCCGGAGAATTTGTAGACTATAAGTGCGCGTACGTGACCTCTCAGCAAAATAAAAAGAGAATTCAAAAAGGTAGGCCTGGTGGCGATCTATGGCAACACCAGAAGGCCTCAAAGAATTCAGTGAAATATTAAAATTAACAACAGTAGTTACTCAGAAAATAGAATTTAGGAGTTTGAGTGTTCAAACATAATAGGCGAGGAATCCAAAAAAAAAAAAAAAAAAAAAAAAAAAAACATTGAAAAAAGGTAACAAACATATTGTGATGATGAAAAGTACCAGAATTTGTCCAAAGCCCATGAAAACAGATAAATTTTTTACGACTACTAATGTTCAACTCCGCAGCCTTGTGATTTTGAACTCATTGCAGAAGACAAGGGAACTCCTGTATCAAGTATTGGGAGAAATTTGCTTTCGTGGAATACTTGTTGATGGAACTATCCCGCATTTACGTTAAATGGAGAGGAGAACCACGAAAACCCCCACAGTTAACCCGGCGACAAGGGGACTCTAACCCATGATCCGAATATCACTGAGGATATTTTATGTCAGCACTGTGGTCGGTGTAAGTCGGATGCGGAATTCGTATCGAATAGCCATCGCTTGGATTCAAACCCGGTTCACCTCATTTAAAGGCGAAAGCTCTATACTGAGCCATCACAACTCTCTTGGCTGGATGTGAAATTTTAAAAAAAAGTACTTAGATAAGAGATAAATTTCCTGTAAAATTTCTGAAAATGAATTGAGCTTGTATTTAAACAAATCACCACATGTATAAGACATCGCACAAAAAGAATAGATTGTACATTCTGTACGGTTTGCACGTATCTCGGAAAATCATGTATCTTCTATTCGAAATAACTATATAGATCGTTGTTGGTACATATAATAAAAGTGTTCTAGAAAAATCTTTGTAAAAAAATAGCTTTTCTTTGGAACTTGTAAATTAAAAGTTTGAAAATTATTTAAATTCTAAAGTTTACTAGTGTTTGTTACAAAAATAAACTTTTAAATGAATCTTAAAAAAAAAAACTAAATTAAATAAACTTGTATTATTATTATCAAAAAAATTAAAAATAATATTGTGAATGTAAATTGAACCGAAAATTGGATTTCCATCTAGGAAATTTTTTAAGAAATTTAAAGGAAAGTTTGTTTTAAAATAATTAAATTCTCAATATTTTTAAAAATAAATTTTTTTTTAACATAATATGTAGTAGGAGGACAATTAAAGAACACAAGTAAAGAGTGCAGACTGTGAAAGGCTGTTTCTTTCAAAAAATATGTAATAATGCTCATTAAAAGATAAGAAAAAGCAATCGTAGTTTTTCGATAAACATTTTTTAGACATGGGGACATTTCAAAATCATATACTTTTCTTTTACTTTTTTAAACGGGAGAATTTTATTCTAATCCAAAAGTATTCCATTTATACTATTTGATTGTCTGTACAGTTATGCAAAATTTTGATGACTAGTATAGAATAATGAAGCTATTTTCGCACGAAATTTATTAATATTGTAACAGCAATATAATTTGTAAGAATTAAAAAAATTTATGAAGAAAGGTAATTATAATGCCTCTTAAAAAACTTTTTGCATTCACACAACGTTTGTGAAAGAAATATTTAAAATATTTACAAAATGTATAGACTTTTTCATGCAAGATAAATTAATGCTATCATAAAAATTCTCAATAATATTAAAACTTGATAAAATGTGTCATAAATTAACACTAGATTGCCTAAGGAAGTCATTTTGACTGCTTTATAATTTTAATTAGAAAAACAATGCTGTATATAATGACACAATTTCTTAGAATTTTGTGACTTTTTGTACAACATATAATTTTTTTGCTGTTAATATTTACTAATAACTTGTTATATAACTGTAAATAATATTAAAAATAGCAAAACTTAATTTTAAGCAAATTTCTTTATACATTAGTTATTCTTTCACAATGCAGTCATTTTGACTGCTTTTGGGAAATATAGGTATTTCAGTCTTTCTAGTGTTAAGGACCAGCTTTGTATTTACATCTATTGAACCTGGAAAGACTTAAAATATTTTAATAATATCCATTTCCAAATCTAGTTCCTTAAAAAGTGATTTACAATGCAAACAAATCTACCTATAACAGATTTCTCTTTTTTGCTCATAAGACATTTTTGTTTATTTCGCAATAGTCCAAATACAATATAAACATTCACTTTTTGAAAAGAAATATTTTTCCTTTGTTTGTCTATTAAACTTCTGATTGTTCATATAAAATTTTGGTAAAAGTGTACAGGAAAGTATACTAGGTATATACTAAGTTTCAGTCTTTCTAGTGTTAAATGCGGCAACCTTAATAATTTCCAAAGAACAATAATGACAAATAAGTAAAATAAAATTTTAGATTCGTAAGACTTTTAAAATTTATGTTTCATTTTTCGAAAAAACCATTTTCTGCTCTTTTATTTATTCAATAAAAATAAACAAAAAATTATATTCGTCTATTAAGGGACGTGTTATTTACCCAGAAATATTTAATTAACGTTTAACAAATCCTCTGAAAGATGTTTTACTCTTTCAAGTAGACTTTTGTTAAATACAAGTCATTATGCTCGATCTAATTACGTTGAGTTTTGAGTTTATTTATTAGTATTGAAATGCTTTTAAAAAGTGTCACTTATGGATTTTGATATAGATTCGAAGTTTTCGTTTGTTCCTTTATATTTTTTAATGTATGGAGAAAAATTTATTACGGCATTTCAGTGTGCAGTGCGCAAAATAAAAAACGGACCACCCTGAATAACTTTTGATCTAATAATCGGATCTTCACTTTCTAGGACTCAATCTTAATGACTCGAGAGGGTGATCTCAAATATGCTAATTAATAGGTGCAAACTATATTTTAAGTTGAGGAATCAGACACGAAAACGTACTTCTTCTGAATTAACATACCTGTTTTTCAACGGATTCGGATTCCCCTTTCCAAAAAAAATATAGGGGGCAGCCGCAATCTGCGAAATAGGGTCCCAAAAGTTTTCTCAGAAGAGCCGATGAAAGTTTGGACTCCTTAATGTTAATTTTACTTTATGCGTATTTCGCCAAATCTCGAGAAATTTTTAAGCGAAATGAAAAATGGCTGCCCATAATTATGAAATCTTTTAATATCCAAAGATAATTCCATGCATAAACTAAATTTTAGCATGCATTAATTATTCATTACTATTTTATTAAATAATAGTCGAAAAAATTTTGAATTGTAAAGTATGCAATTTTTTGCATCATTTTAAAATAGGCATTTTTACATGGTAAAATACAAATTTGAACAAAATCGGTTGAATAATTCTTGAGAAATCAAATTTCAAAAAAGTCGTATATATAAGATTCGATTCAGAGAAAGTACGCTTTTGTGCCTGGTTTCGTAAATTTAAATATCGTCTGCACTATTTAATTAGCTTATTTGTGGTATCCCCTTCGTATTATTAAGAATAAGTGAAGATCCGATCATTAGATCAAAAGTTATTCAGGGTAGTTTGTTTTTTATTTTGTGCTCTGTACAACTCGAAAAAGTTACACAAAATTTTAACCTCGATATGATTTCCATAATTGAATCACCTGATCATTCTCAGACTTGCTCATTAAGGGTCCCTTTCACTCAGAAAAAGTATTTTGCTTGTTCACTTTAACCTTTGAAGAACTATGTACCCGGAATTTTTTTATTTAATTCTTCTGTTGTTGTTATTATTTATCTCCAAATGTTTGACGGTGTCAGACCAGATTTATAAATCCTCTGACGAGTAAAGAGTCGGAAACAAAGAGGGGAGAAGTGTAAATTTCTTCTCGAAGAAGTCCTAAGCAGCTTAAAATATGATCAACTGAAGCCTGATGTTGGTGGCATTTTGGGCAAAGAGGGTAGGATTTTTTACCCTGAGAAAAAGTAAGACATTTTAGTTGGCCACTGGTAAGGCGTGAAAGGCATGTATTGGTTTTTCTGTCGCATGGAAGAATCAACGATCGTCCCGGCTTACTAGCCCTATACCAATGGGAGGCACCGGCCGAATCCTCCTATTCAAGAATTTTTCATCTGAGAAAAAAGTTCTAGGTGGGTAAGTTCATCAGATGCATAAGTTGGGCAGGCTGCAACCGTCCTTTGTTAGACAGTCTGCCTTTTCGTTACCAAATAGATCCACATGGGAGGGGATCCACTGGAAATGAATATCATGTTGATTCTTTTAAACTTTAGAAATATCTACATCTCTAAAATTTTAAATTCGATAACTAACTCAATAGAATACATTTCTGTGAATAAAGCGAAATAAAAAAATTATTCAAAAATATTTATTAGTTATTAAAGAGAGCAGGAAATTTCAAACATATAATTAATTGTACACGGACGAAGTAAAATCCCTTTTCCGACAGTAGGGGATCCATTAATATGCGCAAGCTTCTTTATTGTGAAATGTCATTTTCGCATCAAGATTCCTAAAATTTTAAATTCGATAAATAATTCAATAGAATACATTTCAGTGAATAAAGCGAAACAAAAAAATTATTCAAAAATATTTATTACTTACTAAAGAAGTCAGAAAATTCCAAACATATAATTGTACATGGACGAAGTAAGATCCCTTTTCTGACAGTAGGGGATCCATTAATATGCGCAGGCTTCTTTATTGTGAAATGTCATTTTCGCATCAAGATTCCAAAAATAGATTCCTAAAATTTTAAATTCGATAAATAATTCAACAGAATACATTTCAGTGAATATAGCGAAACAAAAAAATTATTCAAAAATATTTATTAGTTACTAAAGAAATCAGAAAATTCCAAACATATAATTGTACATGGACGAAGTAAGATCCCTTTTCTGACAGTAGGGGATCCATTAATATGCGCAAGCTTCTTTATTGTGAAATGTCATTTTCGCATCAAGATTCCAAAAATAGATTCCTAAAATTTTAAATTCGATAAATAATTCAACAGAATACATTTCAGTGAATAAAGCGAAACAAAAAAAATATTCAAAAATATTTATTAGTTACTAAAGAAATCAGAAAATTCCAAACATATAATTGTACATGGACGAAGTAAGATCCCTTTTCTGACAGTAGGGGATCCATTAATATGCGCAGGCTTCTTTATTGTGAAATGTCATTTTCGCATCAAGATTCCAAAAATAGATTCCTAAAATTTTAAATTCGATAAATAATTCAACAGAATACATTTCAGTGAATAAAGCGAAACAAAAAAATTATTCAAAAATATTTATTAGTTACTAAAGAAATCAGAAAATTCCAAACATATAATTGTACATGGACGAAGTAAGATCCCTTTTCTGACAGTAGGGGATCCATTAATATGCGCAAGCTTCTTTATTGTGAAATGTCATTTTCGCATCAAGTTTCCAAAAATAGATTACAAATAAGTCAGAAGGTATTTCACACGTAATTAAGTTAGCGTCAATCAAAATACATTTAGTTACGCATTTTGCTCAACGCTTAACATATCCTCACAGTTAACAGCAAATTAACGGCAATTCTCTCCCAGATAAGTGACTAAATTATTCAAGCATTTCGTCCGTAAAACCGAAAAGTGACTGATTTCTAATATTGTTCCACATGACAATTGAGCACGATTAAGCAGCCTTGTCGAATCTTTTCGTTTGTACAATCACGGCATCCAGCTTATCAGTTCTAAAATCATTTTTTAGCAATCCAAGGTCAACCCTGATGCATCATCAAAATAGACTTCGTAAAATGGTAAATTAAAAAGAAAAAATAGCTTTTCACTTTGTTGAATAATAGTTAAGGTGAGGTCATTGATTATTTACGTTTTAAAAGCAATTATTTTAAAAATTTTTTTTGTTAAATATTACGGTTGCTTAGAAGAAACACACGAAAAATAAAACTGTTGATTGTAATTTCGTACCTCGATGCCTGCAAAGGATGACAAAATAATTTAACTTGTTGACTGTAAACATAAGATGCGTTTAAAGCGAGAAAAAAATGGACCACACTGAATGATCTAATGATCGGATCTTCTCGCTCTAGGATTATAAAAAAGTCCTACTTTTAAAATTTGATTTCTTAAGAACCATTCTTTTGATTCTGCTCAAATTTTGTATTTTTGCATTTTAAATTACATTCTTTAAAATGATGCAAAAATTTGTATTCCCTAAAATTCAAAATTTTTTCGACAATTATTAAATAAAATAATAAATATTTAGTAAAAGTTTTTTTTGTATGGATTCATCTTTGAATCAACGAATTTTATAATTATGTGCAAATTTTTTCTATTCGATTTAAAAATTCTCGGGATATGAGGAAATACGGACCAAATATGGACCATCCTCCCGACGAAACTATTGGGACCATGTTTTCCGAATTGCGACTACTCCCTATATTTTGGGGGGTCAGAAATTCAAATCCCTCAAAAAAAAAAAAGTCATGTTTCTTCAGAGAAAGTATACTTTTATGTCTGATTTCGTAATTTAAAATATGCTCTGCTCAAATTAATTAGCATATTTGAAGTCATCCTCTCGAACCATTAAAAGTGAGTCCAAAAACGTGGAGATTTGGTTATTAGATCAAAAGTTATTCAGGGTGGTTCGTTTTTTTATTTTGAGCACTGCACAATCCCCTTTCCAGTTATATAAAGTGCATGTTTTGTTCCAAATTATTCACTTTGCTATGGAGTTCAACTCATCCACCTTTTAAAAATTTATGAAACTCTAAATAAAATTTGTTTTTAAAAAATATAGCCAGTAATAAAGTTTAATTTATAAGATTTAATTAACATATTGCTCTGTTCTTAATGTGTTTAGCTCCTTCCTGGCTACTTGAGTCGCGTTTATTTCGGCGACAATCACTTCATCGACAGGCTGTTTCATCGGCACCATTTCAGATCATTTCATCGACTAGGTAATTTCGTCGACAGGGTCATTTCGTTGACATGGTCGTTTCATCCTCAGTGTCATATCATCGACAGGATCCTTTCGACAACAGGGTTATTTCGTCAACTTAGTCGTTTCTTCGATAGGTTCTTTCGTCGACTGGTTCTTTTGCCGACAGGGTCAATTTGTAGACAAGATCATTTTGTAGGTAAAGTCATGCGTAATTTTGGAAACTATTTTTATGATTTGTTAGGTTAAGCGTTATGCCACTTGCACTTCTTCAAAATTTAGTATGGCTGTGTTGAAATTTTGTAAATCTGGTCTGACGGCAAAATATTTGTAGTATGTTGTAGTTGCCAGAAAAAAAGTATTTTTTAAAATTAAAAATTGCCAACTCTATTTTGCTTCATATCACGTTGCAAAAACGAAACCTTTTTTACATTTAGTGTATTTTACACATTTTTAAGTTGTACTCTACACATTTATTTGTAAGATTAATTTTAAATTAGCATCGCAGAAGCAATTGCAATAATTATTGTGAAGGCAATTTCAATAATTATTCTTGATAAATCGAGTGAAAGAAGGGAGTAAATAACAAGGAAACGAGAGACAGTGGGTTAATGGACTCAGTGAAATATTGAAACCATTTCTTCGATAGATTATTCTATTAACAGGCCATTTCGTCGACAAAAATTCTCTGCCATTAAAAAGAAAATTGCACAACGATGTATAGTGTTCCCTCGATATAAATAATATATAGTATAATTATTTATATCGCATAATAGTAATTCGCATTAATAGAGTTTAAAATCTTGTCAAAAAAAGAAATCAATTTTTACAATGATAACAAGAGTAGTAATTGCAAAGAATTTAATCAAAAAGCACAAATCTTTTAGACTGTTAGTTTGTTAAATTACTTCTCATTTATTATTTCTTACTTTGTCACACATTGTATATTCCTATGTTTAAATATTTACTTTTTCAAGCACAATTGATTTTTTTTTCACACGCAAGTAATGATTCATTTTGTTACGATTAACGTATTAACAAAATTTTCTTACATAAAATTTCAATAATTATTTATTTCAGAACCAAAATGATCCATTAAAAAAAAAAAAAAAAAGAAACAATATTGATTTATAAAGGGAAAAAAACTAAGATGAATTACGAGGGTTGGTGAGCGAAGTGAGCAAGGGGCGAAACTTCCTAATATAACAGCATTGAAAAAATGTATATTCGCAAAAATATAACGAAAATCCAACAAGGAATACATTTTAGCAAATATTATTTGTGAACCCTCTTCCTCATGCCCATATATGGCAACGTTACTTTTATAAAGTAACGGGTAAAAGTACAAGTATTTTTAAAAAAAGTAACGAGTAAAAAGTTCTTATTTTAAAAAGTAACGAGTAAAAAGTACAAGTAAAAGTACAAGTACTAAACAAAAAAAGTAACGATTTAAAAGTACATTTCTAGGAAATCGAAAATTCAAAGTAACCTAAAATTTTATAGAATAATATTCTTATGTTCTTCAATGGTTCTACAAAATTGGTTTTATTTATTTAATTATTTTTAATTTTGAAAGTTATGGACATTAATTTATTTTTAAATTCGGAAGAATATTATAATATAATTTTATGATATAATCGTATAATATAATTTTAAAATCAAATATAATTTTAATATGAAACTTTTTATGGATTTGCACGAAAAAGAAATTTTATCTATTGATTTTAATTTTTAATTTATTATCTTTATTTATTTAAATTACCATTGATTTAAAATTGTTTTACTCTATAGAAACGCGTTTTAAAAGCACAAACATAAACAAAGCAAATACGGGGTTTCAGATAGCTTTGTGATCTTTGAGCTAATAAAAAATAATTGAATGTGCGTCAGTATAAGTTGAAACAGAACAGTCTACAGTTTTATTTGTAACAATGGCTAATGCTGAAGTCCTGCGAGAAAATCATTTTCCGAACATTTCTGCCAAACAGAATAATTAAAATTTGTAAACGAATTTTAGTATCTGCGGCTAAATTAATACCTTCGAGTTTTCAAGAGTTAAAATAGTAATTATAATAGTTTTCAGTAGCACAAATAGTTCCGAAGTTCTTAGAGATTTGACTGGGCGTTGTTTGACAAGGTCGGGCATAAACATAATTTTAGTAAAAAATGCACTAGGTAAAAATGTATTTAGTAAAAAATGTATTAAGACAAAAATGTATTATTAGTGAGTCCAAAAAGAAAATTGAAAAACGTAATAACAAAATCCAACATCTTTTTATTTAAACTGTATTAAACAAATGCATAAAACTCGAAAATGAATGAAAATAACTTCCAAATTAATATTTTTATTCATTTTGCAAAATAATTGCATTTTGACAGCATTTTTTTTAAAAAATTTTTTTTCCTTTAGAAAGCTTACCGAGTTTTAGAAAAAAGTAACGATTTCATTCAACATTTCCGTTACAAATACTTGTACTTTTTCCCAAAAAAAGTAACGAAAGTACAAGTAAAAGTACTAAATTTAAAAAGTAACGAAGTACAAGTAAAAGTACGTACTTTTTACTTGTACCGGCGGTACAAGTAACGAAAGTAAAAGTACTGCCATATATGCTCATGCCTTTGTCAGCTATGCTGCTGAGGAGGGAAGCAATTCCGTTCGAATTTTTGTGAAATTGAAATGAAATACTATTGAAACATTTTAAAACAAAAAACTTTTTCTTCTCGCATTTTAATTTTTTTTTATTTAATTAGTTACATATAACACTCTTATGCTTTATAAATTTTATTTTACCCTTTTTATTTTACCCTATGTGTTCCCAAATATTTATAAATTCTTTTATCTTCTAAAACAGAGACATCGTTAATGTAACAGAAAAAAAAACATTATTAGAAGGATTTAAACATTTAGGGGAAAAAAACGCATATAATTACGATTAAAATATATAAATTGACTTTTGAATTTGACATGTTATCGTAGAGAATTGCTCATATGCATTAGATCTTATTCTCCTTAATGTTTTTTAAAATGTTTTTTTTTATTTGCCAGAGAATACAAATTTAAATTAATAAAACTTGCAATGAGAGTATATATTTTAGAGGATAGCAATGATAGGTTCTTTCAAAAGTGTAATTGGAAATTATAAGGCTTTTAAAAATTACGTTTGATAAATGTACTAAAAAAGAAAAATAAATGTCATTTTTTGTCACCAAAATGAAAAAAAAGTGGAATTTCAAATGATGTTAGAAATTCATTGTTAAATTTTGCTCTTGCATTTTTTTGTTCTGTGTGAAATCTTAAAAAAAAAAAAAATTATTTTCTCATTTTTAGTCTACTAAACAGACCTGGTTTTAAAATATATATGCCTTTTTTATTTTCATTTTTTTCTGCATTCTAATTCTGTTTCTCCGGGTTAGGCTGTAAAGTAATCAACATTTTGATTGGCGGTAAATTCTGCTTATAGTTGTTAGAAATCGTTCGAAAATTGTATTGTCATCCTGTACAGAAAACCAGTTAAAATTTAAACACTTAAACTAGTCGAGATTGCAAGTGAAGATAGCTACATTATTTCCGTTGTGACACATATATGCATAATATTATTTGTAAGAGAGGTAAATTTTCTAGATATAAATTTATAATTTGTGAAAGAAAAAAAGATAGAATAATGTTATTTTTAACTGATAAGTCAAATATATTTTTACATAATAGAGAGAAATATCGTTTTAAAAAAAATATTGTGTGTATTACCTCTCTTTTTGAGTAATATCGAAATGCTAGGCAGTTTCGAACAAGGTGCGGCATCTTGCTTAAAAAATATGTATGCATAAAAAAATATGTATCAGTATCAGGTGAGCTAGCGATGTGAGCACAAGTCGCATCGCTAAGCAATTTCGATCCGAAAGTAGTTTAGAGATCCTACGATCTGCAGACTGCTAATTTATATAAATTTGTACACGAGAGTAGGGGAGAGTGGGGTCAATTGTAACAGGGTACGATTGTAACAGAGCAAAAATTTCGAGTGTTGGGTTCTAGATTTGGTTCATAGGTGGCGCACAAGGGGTATTTAATAAATCTACATGTACACCCCTGATGGCAACCATTTTTATGTACTTTTGAAGGAATTACATCACAAAAGATATTTTCACGCCACGCAAGTACTTTTTTTGGTATTAGAATATTATATTGTAACAAACTAATTTTGTTTAAACAAATAAAAATTAGTAACCGAATATGTAAGTGGACACCTTAATTAACCTTTCAATAAAAAAAAGATTAGTTTTGCCAATTAACTAGCATTGTTTTTTACAAATGAAGCTGAAATGGCGTCTTGGGGACAATTGTAACAATAAGTAAAGGGACGATTGTAACAGCTGAAAATAAATAATCTTATGTTTACAAACCATTACTTAACTCTTTAAGAACCACCAATAGTTTCCTATATCATTTATATTATGTTGCATGTGCATTATTTTATTTGTCACCTTTCACAGCATAAATTAAAATTTTTAATCCCTTAAAGTTAAAAGTGTAACCCTTTAGGTTTCTGCTCATTATTATTTTTACTCCTAAAATATCACTACTATTTTGATCAATAAAAAATATATCACAACTATGATAATATGTATAATTAACTATGTTTTAGTTGAATTTATGAACTGTTACAATTGACCCCGTAAGAGGGGACAATTGTAACAAGTGCACGACTTTCAAAAATTGTTAATAACTAATATAATAATATTTAAAATCAGGTATTTATTTTTTTTCTAGTAGAGGATAGTCTACTTTACTCGTCTGTCAATTAATACTAATAATATATTGGATTTTTCGTTAGTTAAAAAAAGTTAAGTAAAAAATGTTACAATTGACCCCACTCTCCCCTACGTTTAAAACCACTAAATTGACAAAGATAACCATGTGTTTATTTTCAAATCAAATTTAAAAATAGATTTTGTGATAAAAAGAAAGAAAGAGTTAATTTGTTCAGTTATTATAAACATGCTTTTTCATTTTTCATATAAATTTTCCATGATTGTGTACTCGCACTTCAAGAAGAAGAAGATCATAATACCCAAACACGTTGCCTACGACGTCAGAGCCAGCTGATGGTTTATAAGCAAAATGGCGTGTTAAAGTTGAGCTAAGTTTCTCCACATAAGTTAGAATGTTAATTAACGAGAAGTTAATTAAATACAGCTCCGTATCACACATGGAATTTGTTGAAATATAATTCTTTCTCGTCTACGTCTTTTACTTAGATTAAGTATTTGTTTATGTATTTTCTGTAACCGTGATATATTTTTGTCTTGTGTACCTGTCAACTTTGATGTATATTTAGTTTGTTTATGTTCCACATGGCTTCGCGCATGTCTGTGCGTTAATTCAGAAATCTATAGTAAAAGCATTGAAATCTTCGTGGAAGAATATAAAGTGTGTCAACTAAGAGAATTGATATTTGAAGGGCTTGGAGTTCTCAAAACGGAATGGAAAGAACAATTGTTAACGTAAACAAAAGCCACGTTTCAACAACCAATCAGGAGCGAGATATCCACGTTACGTCATTTGCAGGTATCCCATTTTAAACTTGTAATTAATTTTGATGCTTTGCATTAAGTCGCTAATAATTTACTTTCGGCACAAAAGGGAAAAATTGATTTGATTTTCTGAAAGAAATGACTGAATTTTCTCAGAACCACTTCAAGCATCGCATAATATTTCAGTCAAACGTAGAAAAAATTAATGATTTATTATAATTTTGATTAGAATTCGAATTATGAAGTCACTTCTTACATCAGTGATTGCTTTGCCTTCCATTGAAACTTCAAATATAAAAAATTTAAATTTACCTGTAACAGCAGCTAATAATTGAAGAAAGATTTTTATTGCTCACTTTTTATTTCAGATGACCAAGAACTTTTTTTTAAAAATTTAGGGAACATAAGAAGGATTTTATATAATTGTTATTTTAACCGCATTCTAATGAGCTTAATTCGTTTTTCTTCTAAATTAAAAGAATTAGGATCTCTTAGTATTTTAATAAATTTTAAATGTATGAAAATATTTTTTAAAAGAAGAAACAAGGACAGATATATCTCTGAAAACTTCGGAAACTGCATTTTGTGCATTAGTTTTTTGGAAATTCATTTTAAATTTTTGTAGATTTAGCAGGACCTGATATGTCATTATAGAAAACTTGAAAAATGATCAATCGTAAGTAACAATTACTAATGATAATTTTACTAATGATTTCAACCTTCACGATAAATAAAATTTAAAAATTAAAATAACTACTTCTTTTAATTTTTACGTGTTTCAAAGCTTTCTTACAACTAGCTGAAGGTTGATTAGATTGTTAAAACATAGTTTCTGTAATTAATGAATCAAGAAACTCCTTTATTTTTATTTGCCAATTCTGGCAATTACGAAATTCGCCACATCTGGGATGAAATTTTCGTAAAAACCTCATGGATTTAATGCAAATCTAACACTAAATTGAAAATCATATTATCAAATTTACAATCGCAAGAAATGTCTGCACAATTGACCTTCAAGTACTAATCTAAGACATAATAAGTTATTAATCTTTATCAACACTTGACAGAAATATATTGAATTGGTTCTGAGAAGATATAGTTTGCAAATGGCATTAGGAAACATTGGAAACCGAGACATTAATGCTGTTGCAATAAACTTTGTGGAAGAATATTAACCGCTTCATTGGTTTTGTCAATTGACTATCGCTGCTGACTTGTAAATCTATAAAACAATGTTTTCTGTTGCATGACAAGCCATTCCAATAGAAATATTTGAACGAACATCTGTTAATTTCGTCCTCAGGCGTAGATGATGCAAATGGTGATTTTTCCGAAAACATTATTTTGTTGTTTTGCTCAGTTCGCAGCGCCATCTGTTAAGAAACTTTGTTATTAATTTCGAAATTTGGTGCGAGGAAATCATTTGATTGCTTAAGTAGAACCAAACCATACGTTTCTACCTTCGGTTTTCATTTAATTGTCTCTCGAACAAAATTTATTTTAGTTGCAATTGTAGTTTTTTTATTAATTGAATGTCAACTATTGACGCTGAGGGCATCTTTAACTCAATATGCATTCAATAAATTAGAACACAAATTTTCGTTCAATGTGCCTCATTCAATTCGAAAACAATTGTTTAATATTCCTTCATTCAATTCGATTTTAATTGTTTGTTCAATATGCCTCTTTTCAATTAGAACACAATTTTTTTAAAATATCCCTTCAATCAATTCGAACTCAATTGTTTGTTCAATATGCCGCCATTCAATTTGAACTCAATTGCTTGATCAACATGTTTCCATTCAGTTAGAACTCAATTGTTTGTTCAAAATGATTCTATTCAATTCTAACTCAATTGTTTGTTAAATATGCCTCCCTTCAATTCGAACACAATTTTTTGTTCAAAATGTCCTTATTCAATCAGAACTCAGGCTTTCGCTCAATATGATTTCATTCAATTCAAACTTAATTTTTTTAAATAAAGAAAACCTATTTTTCACGGACACTATGTCAAATACTTCAAAGCTATTAAATTTTTAGGAAATTGAGCTTCTAACCGATTTTAGTTCAACTTCGAAATGAAATATTATTCTGTTAACAACTTATTCTATTAACTGGTCTAAAGTTTGTTCAAAACATGTAAATAATTTGAATAAATATATATGTTTTTATTTGCAGCGTGAAAAAGAAATTTACTTAAATTTTGAAATAACCAGTTTAAAAAAACAAAAAAACAAAAAACAGATTAACCACAATTGTATAAAAGAACACAGTAGTGAATGAAAATATTTATTTTAAATGTCAATAGTTAGTGATCTAATACTACAAATAATCATTTTACAATTGGTTAATATATTTACAAGGTGGGAAATTATTTTTGGGATTGTGAATCTTTCAAATTAATAGAAAATTATCACATTAGTTTTTTTTTCTTTAGTTAAAGTAATGAAAACTAAATCTAAAATGAAAAAAAAAAGAAACACTTAAGGCATAAAAAAAGTTTTTAATTAATTTTTACAATGTACGTTACAACTATATTACTTTTTTAAAAGGACTAGAAGGCTTCGTACATCCACTCCGTGGTTGCTTCTCTTTCCTCGTTGTTTTTCTTTCCTTCTTGAAAGTCGATAAAAAGATCTTTCTGTTCAGGAAATGTATAATTTTAAAATGTTATGTAATCACACTAATCACTAATCATCACTAATAAGTAAAAAGTAACGAAATAAAAAGCAAACCTGGATTTTAAAAACGACCATCTGTACTTGAAAAGAAAAACTAAAGTTAGGAGTACAAATTGTATGACATAATGCGAAGTAATAAAAGAGGAATAATTTAAATTGTATATAGCGAAAACTTTGTATCGTATAACAGCTTGCATTAGAAACACAGCTAGTTTTTATTTCTCCTCACTCTTTGTATTTTTAAAAATTTCGATAAAATATTAAGATTTATATCTGGCAAGATCTAATCTCTCTCTCTTATTTTTTATTTAATATTTTTCTTGTTATTTTAAACAAGTGCGAATTTTATAAAAGAAAAGCGCGTGAGATACAAATTTTTCTACAACAATGGGTAAATTATAGATTAAAGAAAGTAAAATTGCAAAAAATACTTAAGATTGCAATAACTTCCTTAACTATTGAAATTTCAAAGAAAACTCTCGTTAATCATAGAATTTGAAATGGTCCCATCAGCACGTCAAATTTCAACTCTGTAGTTGCATTTCAGCGGGCAGTAGATTAGCCAACGTGTTATTTTCTTCTTTTAAACTACAAGTTTAATAGTCAATAATTCTCGAACGAATAATCTCCCGAATCTCTATTACATTTCTTAACACTTCTTCGCAATTTCAAATTTTTAAGCCTTAAAGCTTTTTCTTTTCAAAAAAAAAAAAAAAAAAAATGTAATGCGAAGAAGAAAAAAAAGAAAAGAAAAATTCGCAAAAAGAAGCACTTAAAATTGTAATAACTTAGAATTCGAACAAATTAGAATTTCGATTGGAAAAAAAACCTTGTGTTGAAATCATGAATAAATATGTCCATTTTAACATACCAAATTTCAACTCTTTAGTTGCATTTTTGCGGTCTGGAGTACGGCTCGTATGGAATTTTTCCTACAAGGTAAACAATTAATAATTCTTGAACTAATTATCAAATGCTAGTTTTTGTAATTTTATCGTAATTCCTGCACATTTTACAACACACCTTCGTGAATTCAAGTTTTTAAGTTTTATATTTGTTTAAGTTGCAAACTAAAATGTTAAGTTAAACACCCAAAACAGCAGTATTTCGTCAATGACTCTTAAGATATTATAGAATATATAGAATCATAATTCTTATAAAAAAATAAGAATTGAAAAAAAAAAACATTTATATTTTCCTATAAGTGTGCGTGATCTAATAAAAAATTATTTGAAAAATTTGCATGCATCGAAACCATAAAATATATTCGGAAATATAGTCCTTTAATTATAGAAAAAAAAGCTACCCGAGAAAATTAGTCCTATAAAAATTTATAAATTCATCAATTATTCATCAATTTATAATTTATCAATTATAAATCTTTTTTTAAAATTAACTTTGCACGACTGAGATCCTCTTCCTCCTGATGATAAAAAAAACTCAGGAAGAGAATCCCATTTAGGAAATAGAAAAATAATTTAATATTTAACTTATTTACGGGAGGCGAATTGCCAAAACATACCGTAGATTGCAAAGGGTTGGCGAAAATTTCTATTAGCGTTAAAGGAGCGTTCTCGCAAATCGCCAAACAGCTGTGTGCTTATGTTTTTGTTTTGTTTTCGGTATCACATAACATTCAACAAGTTAGATATGGGTGCGATATTTCAATTAAGCGGGTCTTCATTTGATTCTTCTGCATCAAATAAAATATAAAGCGTATTTTTTTGTTATCGCTCCGACATAATCGTTTATATCTGTTGACTAAATTGTGTTTATTAGCGTTTTTTAAAAGGTCGTAATAGAACTAAGATAGAAAAATTACACATTATTACATATTCTATAGTTTCATAACTTTCATTAAATGTATTTCGAGTAGTGAAATTCTTTTCCTACTCATCCACTAATTAGAATTAATAATTTCACAATAACCTTTAATCCTTAATAATGAAATGATTATTATAATAAAGTTTGTTTACTTAAAAGATTTAAAATTTTTTTTTATTGTTTAGCAGAGACTTAGTTTACAATTCTATATTCATTAATTAAACTTAATGGTTCTGTTCGATAACCATTTGCAATTTTTTTAAAATTTTATTTAATTTTCTGTTATTATGAAATTCTTTAAATATTTTTCGACGTAGAGATTATTTAGTAATAATGCGAAAAGCTGAAATTTATAAATGAATAATATTTATAAATGCTTAAGAGAATTTTTAGCAGCTATTTTGTACTAATTATTTTAATTGAAATGTTCATTATACGCAGTTTTATAATAATAATCATAAAATTCATTGAACAATTGAGTATTACATTTTAAAATGCAAGTATAATTTAATAATTATTTCATTTCATAACTGCAAAACGGTAGATAAGTAATTTCGTTATAAAGTTTTACATGATACGAGAATATTATACGATTGCTTTATAATGAAAGAACAACAATTTAAGTTTTAAACTTTTTGTGGAAAAGAAAAAATTGAAAATTTCTCCTGTCATCGGTGTTAGCGATTAGAGAGTCTTTTATCGTATAAATATTAAGTCAGTATTGTTCCCTTTTAAATAAAAATGCACTTTGCTCCGGAAAAAAAAATTACTTGAATTTTGTCGATAGAAATTCCTTAATTATAGCAACAAAAACTTTTAAATTTCTAATCAAACTTTCCTTCATTATGTGTATATAATAGTTATTAATAATATAAATGACTATTAAAAGGGATTAATTGAGAATGTCCAATTTTAATGAATTAACTGTTTAAGCAATCAGATTAATAATTTTTTTCATAATTTACAAATGGAGAAAAAGTCTTTACAGTTTAAAAGTGAAGAGAAAAATATAGTTGAGATTAAATTTATAAAGTAAGCACAACTCGAAGGAGATTGAAGTAATGGCATTAAAATCGAAATTTCAAAAGAAAAAAAATCACGTTTTAGTGTACAGTGACCAGTAAACAAAAATCTAAAACTAACTTTTGATCTAATGATCAGATGTTTACGTTCTAGGACTGAATCTTAATGGATCGAGAGGGTGAATTCAAATATGCCGCTTAATTATAGCAGACAATATATTTTAAGTTCGGAAATCAGACACTAAAACGAGCCCACTTTGAGAAATTTTTTTCCTGCGTATTCGGATTTTTGATCCCCAGTATATAGGGGTTGCCGCAATCTGGAAATATTATCCCAATAGTTTGGTCAGGAAAGCAATGCAATGTTAGGACCCCTTAGTGTTAACTTTACTTTTTGCGCATTTCACCATATCTTGGGAACTTTCCAGTGAACTTTTAAGTGAATTGAAAATTTTTTGCACTCAATGTTTTAATGTTCATTTAATTTAGAATTTCCTTAATTCCCTACCACTATTGTAAGATATTTACTTTTCACCTAACTTGTAAAATTAAAAAGTTTAGAATTCTTTACAAAATCACTCAGGCGAAGTGATTGCGTTTTATTTAAATCTTATTTAGAAGGTATTTTTCTAAAAGTATTTCATTTAAAGTTTTTATCTAAGTTTTGTTTCTTATTTATCTATAGTTATTGAAAGTTAAGTTGATATATTTTAAGTTGAAATGAATGTCGCCCTGCTTTGCATAGTTCAAAAATTATTTCAAAGGAAACATAACTTAACATTAAACATTTAGGACTTACAATTATAAATCAAACAATCACTACATTTATTTATTAAAAAACACTCTTATGAACTGATAATAAATTGATCTAAGTCCTAAATGTGAGTTCTATAATATATAATTTATTTAAACTCAGTATATACATCTGACCTCTGTTGTCGCCAATGGCTCAATTTTAAAATATAGTTTTTCTTTTACTAATTTTCGGATATTTTCATATGAAGGATAGTATTAAGTTTGAGAATTAAAAATTTTTGTTTAAAAAAGTTGTTAGAAATTATAATTATTATTAATACTTGACAACAGGAAGTTTTTAATTAAAGGTTGAAAATTTTTTTATTTATGTTATTTTTTAATTCTGTTATTTTTTTAATTATGTTTTTAATTACCTAATTTATATAACAGTATTTAGGAATCTATAAATTTATGCTACGTATGATAGTTGCAGAATAACCTGTACACAATATATGTAAATAAAAAATATTTTTAAAATTGTGCATTTTCTATTAATTGCATTTATTATTCTTATACGGAAAGAGTATCAAGGTATCTATGACCTCCATAATAAATGAAGTATTTACGGACTTTTATGTATATTAAGGAATTGAATCAATTTTTCACGAAGTTTAAGATCTCATCCCATTGAAAAAAAAAGTTATTGAATAAATATTTTTTACAATAAATGCTTCTAGTAATAAAACAAACGCGATATAGGTCATTGAAGAAAAATCCCTTCATTTGTACATTTTTCCCTTCTTGAAATTATTTCACATATTTCCTTTTTCACTAGCGATTTTCCGATTACTTTAAAATTTTAAAAATTTCGATTTTTTCATTTGCAAGAAATTTTAACTTTAAAGCGTGATAACATTTTTGAATACTCCAATTTTTTTCTCCAATAAATAATATGTCTTTGTTAATTTCTAAAAAAAATGTTCATAAAAAAGTTTACATTATTCTTTTGTCAAGATTGATTTAACAGAGAAAATCACTAAATTAAAACAGGTTATGTTTTCTTACAATAAAAGTTAAATATAATTAATTCTTCAAAATAGCGTTCCAATAAAACATGGTATTAAAATGTTACTTTATTTTTTGGAAATGGTTCATTAATAAATTATTTTTATTTCTACACAGATACAATTCTTGTAAAAAAAATTTAAAAATTAAATCTGTTATATCAAAAAACTGGATCGTTTTATAAAATATAAATTAGCGACGTTTTATAAAATATAAATTATTGCGCTTAATAAAATATAAATACAGTTTATTTGTAACGTGATCCTAAGAATAAAAAGGTTATTTTCTTTTTTAATTCTCTACTAAAATGAATTAATGAGTGATTTTAATTCATCATGGCTAGTCGAGGAGGAGAAAAAAAATATCGAATTTCACTGTTTAGGTTAATGTAATTTCGCTCTCCCACCTCATTTACGCGTAATCCATCGCCAATTCCACTTGCAATTACCTAGTTTATAATCTACGGTATGTTTTGGCAATTCGCTTACGGGAGGAGTAAAATATTTTTCCTGTCAAAAACTGTCCTATATAAATTTATATTGATTAATTAGTTATTGCAATAAAAAATATCTTTCGCCTTCCGTACACAAGCTATAAATGAAGCAGTTCTACTACCAAATTTCTCTAATATTATGGTAAGGCTATAAACGAAAGTTTTTCTCGTACCCAAAAGTAAATTTTTTAAACTATGTTATGAACTAGAGAAAGTACATTAAATTTTCTAAAGTATAGAATAAGACCCTAGTTATGTACAAATGGTCACTTGAAAGAAATTAATTAAACGTTGGACCATAATATGGTAAAAATCTGCTGTGACCTTAAGAAGCTGTTAAAAAACTATATTTGAATCCGTGTTGAACCAGAATATAGTATAATCAAGTACAGGAAATATGGTAAAATGGTTCAATTTAGCGCCATATTAAATTAACAACAAATATGATAATACGCTTCAAAATTTCCATCCTAGCTGTATTATAGTAAAATTAGTATTTTTCAAAATAAAAGTCATATTTTTATAAATTTCGTTAGAGTTAGTTAATTCTTGACTTTTTTCTGCCTTTTCAGATTTAAATATATATTTTAGGAAAAAAATTAAAGAAATTTAAAATAAAAATATTTGATACCTAGATTTAATTTCTAACCACCTAAATTGAATTTCGCTGTAAATACTACTAAACTTGGTGATTTGTGTAAATTATTTTTACTTCGCAAAAATTTTAATAAGCATACACTGCAAACAAAAAAATAAAAATAAGCATTCGTTTAGATACAAATCAAAGAAATTTTTCTTCCTCTCGTTAAAATGTCCTAAAACTTTTTGACAGGTTACGACCTCATGGAGCTTCAAAAAATTTTTTTTTGTGATTTGAGCAAATTTCAGATCATTGTACTAATATTACTCACGGGTATTAGAAGAACCCTTTTTATTAACAGATCTTGTTTATTAACACGCGCGTTAATAACAGGACCTTGTTTATTAACATGCTCATGATTGAAATAAAGTTTCACAAACTATGAATGGCGTCTTTTCGAAACAATGTTTTTCATGTAACAATATCTCCCAAAATTTCAGCCAATTTATTTGACATGTACCGGAGCGGGTGCACATAAAATGTGAAGTATTAAGAAAACTATAATATATATTGTTTTAGACGGAATCTAAGCACTCTGCAAATAATAGAGTTTCAATTTTTGCGTAACGAAAGTAATAAATTTAGTACTGGAAATTACCAACAGAGATCAAGCATATTTGCAGATCCAGCATATTAAATAGTTACAGGAGCATCAGGATGAAAATCTTATATGTAATTTTTATTATTTTAACATTGACATTTATTATTAGTTTATTATTCACATTTGAAAGTAATTATAATGCTACTTATCAATAAAAAAAGTTTTAATTTATTATTTCGGATGATAAATACATTTGCAACATATTTTACATGATTCATTTGTAACACATTATTATTATTTTTTCTCCAATGCCCACCTGGAGAATGACCTAGGTCATACAGGCATTTGAAGGACAGATTTGTTGATCACTCTTTCAGGGGCACCATATTAGGTGGGCCAACGTTGCTCCCACAGTAAGAACAGATAGTACAGAGAATGAAAGAATATCCATGCTTTGTCCAGGATTCGAACCCAGAACCTTTCCCTGACCCCTACACGGGCCGGTCGGCTGTAACACTTTATACACTCTATAAAAAAAAATCGACGCACCAAGGAGTTGTCCGATTGAAACGAAAATTAGTGGAAAGGAAGACAATGTAAAGAATAGTAAATGATTAAAATTTCAGAACAATTGAATAATTTATTGCGGAGTTACAGTAACAAGTTCAATAAGTTGTTGACCCGCCTCTAGCCTGGATACAAGCTGCCACACGGCGTGGCATAGACCGATAAAGCTCCCAGATGGTCTCTTGCGGTATTTCCTGCTAAATTCGATCCAATTGTTGAACGAGGTCATCAACATTCCGTGCCAGATGCAATCGCCTTCCATCATATCCCAGACATGCTCGATGGGAGAGAGATCTGGTGATCTGGTAGGCCAAGGAAGAGTTTGACAAGTTTGCAGACAGTTCATAGCAACACGTGTCGTATGTGGTCTGGCATTGTCTTGCTAAAAAACCAGCCCAGGGCGCTGCAAAAGGAACGGTAGCAAAACAGGTCTTAGGATGTCGTCGTCGTACCGCTGTGCAGTAAGTGTACCTGTAATGACGACCAAAGGGGTCCGACTGTCAAAGAAAATGGCACCGCAGACCATATTGTCTTGTTGAGGGCGGGGTGGCGTGCAATAGTGAAGGCAGGATCCCCCCTCTGCCCTGTGCGTCTCCAAACACGTCCTCGATGATCGTCAGGACACAGTTGGAAGCGGGATTCGTCTCTAAAGACTATACGTCCCCAGTCGGTATCATTCCAGCCATATCTGTTCAAAACATTTATGCATGCGAAATTTCAAAGCAATAGGATGATTGCTTCTTGGTGCATCGAGTTTTTTGTTATAGAGTGTACAGCATTCGAATATCTCTCTAATGATTATTTTTGATGTCAAATAATGTTTTAGAAATCGAAACCTCATAGTGCGCTTAGCTTATTCATATAATGCTTTATAACACTGCGCTGAAGGTATCAAGTGTTATGGAGCTTTAAATACCCCCCGTTATTTTATGGTGACCATACACCTTATTAATGTAGTTTCAATTGTTCGTAAACCTTTTTTTAAATGTTTTTTTTTAAATTACACCTGAAATTTGAAGCAGCAACCTTAATTGAAGACGTTTGTGCGCTATCCACAATATGACATCATTAAGCAATTAGAAATTGAAAATCGCAGAAGTTATGTCCAGGTTCTTCCTGCATAAGATAATCTTAAGCCTTGAAAAATTAGCTTTTTCAAAATGTGATCTTAGGTGTTCGTCGATTACATTCTATTGCGTCTATGAATAGAGAGTTCTAGAATAAATTTAAGTATTTAACATAATACTAATGATGAAAAGTAACTGCTCATAAACACGCAAAATTTTATATGAATTTTATTCTACTTCAGTTATTCTAAAAATAGAAAGAAAAGGCACAAAGATTATGTAATGGCCGACCATTCATTAGAAAAAGAAACATACATATTATTCAAGGTCATTGAGAAAATCTTTGGAACCAACTTTTGTGTTAAGAGGAAAATTTGAGACTGATAATGTTTATAAGTAGTGATGTTTTTTGAATAGATCTCAATTGTTATTAGAAAAAGAGAGAATTTTTATTGACAAATGTATTAAATACTCGATTAATTTAATTTAAGAGAAAACTTACAGGAGAAATTATTAATCGTGAGTTTTGTGAATGAATATCGATTGCTCCTTACGATTACTACTAATCGATTGCTACTAATTCTCGAATTGATTGTCGAATCTAAAATTTCTTTATTCCATCGCACATCCGGTACTTTTTTCTATATGCCTCAATAATTTTAAGTTTCTAAGGCTAATTGATTTTGAGCAGCAAAGTAAAATGCAAAGCAAAGTCAACAAGAAAATCGCAGGAAACGCATTTAAAATTCCAATAATTTTTTTTTAAGAAAACCTCTGTGTTAAGTTTATAAATAAATGTGGCTTATTAACATGCCATAATTCTAACACTATAGTTGCATTTCTACAGCCCGTTGAGCGGCCCGTATAGTAATTTTCCAACAAGTTTAACGTCCCATAGTGGAGTCATCGTAAAGACACGGTTCCCAGTAAATCACCGATGTCCAGTATCACTGGCTGCGGTCAGTAAGCAGGTGGGTGACCACTTTGACTATCCTGCGTAGGGAACGAGAGTGCTCGGTATCGGTCCTTGTTAAACAGTTCTACCGTAAAGTGCTCGACTTCGCGCTCAGGCATAACCACCAGACTCGTAACTTTGTTTTCTTTACTTACTGTGTTTCTAAATAGTACAGTTTTCAATCGATTTATTTAAAGTTTTGACACAATGTTCGCAATGTAGTTTTCGTTACACGTAGACATTTTTAAATCCGTTAAAGGTGATTTTAGGTAATTCACGAAAATGTAACTTATTTAATGTAATTTTTTTTCCTTCAAAACATCACCATTTTGTGATAAAAAAATTATTTTTTTAAAAAACATCTACTGTGCAACGAAAACTGCATTCATGTAGCTTGGAAAAATCTAAACGGAATCGAATTTGGATAGGTTTTTTTTTTTTAACTTAAGAGTGCAGCATGTTATGAATACTTGAAAGATTAGATATAAATACAGTATTATGTAAGCTCTATTTTTAAATTTTTTTTAAAATTTGTAATATGGAAAAATGGAGATTAAAATTTGTACAATAGAATAAAAAAATTATTAAGTTAAATTTATCACAATCGTAGCCAAATTCATTAAAAAATCTTTTTTTTATGGGCTTCTACTCTGCTATTTCCACTTATTATCACAAAATATTAAGATCCAAAATTTTTTTAACGAAAAAAAATGGCTACAACTTTTGGCTGCATTATTTCTAAGCCTCTTATTAAAAATCAATTTCATCGTTATATTATTTCATATACTATTATTATTTTTGTTGCTGAAATTCCTTAGTTCAATAGCTACCGCCTTCATAGATAATTGACATATTTTAATTCGAGTCATGGTCATTCACGTTTTTTAAATTATATTTAATGTTGGACGTTTTTCGTACCTTGAATTTCTAACAAAATTTTGTGAAAAAATATTTAATTTTTAAGAATTAGAAGAGGACAATAAGATACTCTCAGCTTCCGTAATTCCAGTAAATGACCTTCAATCATTTTACAATAGTTAACAAGCAAGTGATTTTCTGTTCGATTGATTTTCACTTAACTATTATAAACCTTTATTAGTGTCTGAATCATGCGTCGTTGACCCAGTTGCTTTTTTTTTTCTCATTGTGAATATTTGGAAAAAAATTGTAAATGATGAAAAAAAGTACGTTTCTGATTAACGTAGGTCAAACTATTTCTAAATAATTTATAAAAAATTAGAATTTTTAAATAGTTTATTAAGACTGCGAATATTTTGTAAAATTTATTCAAGTTTTTCTTTTAAAGATGCTAAATTGCAACTAAATATTTAAAATTAATCTTACAATGCTTTTCCAGCGTAGTCTTAGCTTTTTAATATAAAATATGCTTTTACATTTACAGTTATTATCTACTCATTACAAATCATAATCTTTCAAAGTTCGTTATAGGAAAAATTATATTTTAAAATTTCCAAACGAATTATATGGAAAAATTAAAAATACAACTAAAAAAATTTTGAAAAAATCTTGTGTATTTTTTTCACAATTTTTTTTTCCGAGTACTTTTTGGCACTAAAGCATATGAAAACATTTTTTTTAAAAATAACTAATTATCCTACACCGATAACTTGAAAATAGCGCAAAATTTGAAATTGAAATTTTTTAATGCTCCTTCATATGGTAGCGATTGCATTCATTATATTTTACAACCTCTGTTGAGCAGCCGACCAAATTTTGGGTTTAATACTACTAATGTAGATTTTATTTTATTTTATAACCGTCGTTGAACAGCCGACCCAATTTTATGGGTTTACGACTACTAATGTTTAACTCCGTATCCTTGCATTTTAGAACCCAATCCAGAAGACAAGGGAACTCCTGGATCGAGTATTGGGAGAAATTTGCTTTCGTGGAGGACTTTTTGATGGAGCTGACCCATATTTGCGTTTCAGGGAGAAGAAGACCACGAGAACCTCCCACGGTTAGCCTGACGGCAAGGGGACTCTAACCCATGATCCGTCTACCACTGAGGACATTTCACATCAGCACTGTGGTCGGTGCACGCCGGATGCGGAATTCGAATTAACGAGCCATCGCCGGGATTCGAACTCGGTTCACCCAATTTTGAGGCGAGTGCTCTATCCCTTGAGCCACCACGGCTAATGGTACAATGTTAGACTGATCTCAGAGTGTTCTGCTAAAAAGATTATCGAATTTATTACTGAGCTCCATGAACGTAGATCGCATTCATTGTCCGAAATAGCCTTTAAGGAATAATTTCTAAACAAATTCCAAAATTTCTGTCATAATGACGGCCAAAGCAGTCACGCCTTTGCTACTACCTTCAACTTCATTTTAAAATTCACAAAGATTAAAAAAGAAAAAAAAAGAACTTGTTAAAAGAAATATTTATGATTCCAATTATTACAAAATCTCAACAAAATATTACACGAATAAAAAGAGTTATAATCAATGATTGTTCTCGGGATAATTTTACTACTTACGAAATTTTCAGACATTGTTCAACAAACAGTGAATCGCGAGTTATAGTTTTAAAGAAACAAAACTTCGTCCATGAACAAGTCTATCTCTCCCATGCTGTAATTGAACCGTAAAATCTTGTCGTCCTTGATATCGTTTTTTTACAGGTAAAAAGAAATTATTCGACAGTGACGTCTCAGACATTGATACCTTTCTCGATTTAGCGGAAGTACCTGTTATTATTCCTTTTATCGAATTGATGTTTATATAATGGTATGAATCACTTCATTCTAAAAGGAGTTTTCTACCTCTTTTCACCCACTTCTATCGTTCGTAAACATTTAAAAAAAATCAATGCATTTATATAGATTAACAGGAAAAAGCTGTTTCGGAGAGAGATTAGTGCGTCTTTGTTACCATTCGTTTGATTAATTATTCCATAAACCGAGAAAACGCAACACCTTTGTTTCGGAGCCTTTGATTTATTTTATTTTAATCGGAAT
Source organism: Parasteatoda tepidariorum (assembly GCF_982258835.1). Taxonomy (NCBI): domain Eukaryota; kingdom Metazoa; phylum Arthropoda; class Arachnida; order Araneae; family Theridiidae; genus Parasteatoda; species Parasteatoda tepidariorum. Next base: position 15,835,025 of record NC_141756.1, on the reverse strand, counting down.
TTCTTTAAAACCTTGAAAATAACGATCTAGATCAATGTTTCCCGGTAAATTTTGTGTTTAGTGAAGAAAGGTGTGGAAAACCTTGAAATAAGTTTTATTATAATTTAGAAATTTCTATAATTATTCTGTCCCGTAGTGGACTGATCGTTAAGACAAGGCTTCCAGCAGATCACCGAAGTCAAGCATCACTGGCTGTGGTCAGTGTGCGGTGGGTGACAGCTTAGATTAGGCTGCGTAGGGACCAAGGGTGTGCGGGAAAAAATAGTAACGATTTTTTTGAGTAACCAAGAAGTAAACAGTATTTTGAGTAACCAAAAAGTAAGCAGTTTTTTGAGTAACCAAAAAGTAAACAGTTTTTTGAGTAACCAAAAAGTAAACAGTTTTTTGAGTAACAAAATTGTTGATGAAGTTTCAATAGTAACGAAACAAAATTATTGGTTTAAAATTTTTCTCAAGAAAATAGGTAACTAAATCTGCTGAATAAAATATTTTAATAACACAAAATATTTTTGCTTTTTCAAATAAAGATTTTTTTTTAAAATTTAGAAGCAATGATATGTTTGCCATGGCAAAACAATCCGTGATTATAGCAGTTGAAGGGAAAAAGGGTAATACATAATCACTCTATAATAATACATTTTAAAAAAATCGTAATCTACGCCACCGTTGCTTTAGGTACTCAACTTTTCGTTACATTTTGTTTTACTGTGCAAAAAACTATAAACGTTGAAACTTCAAATTATAAACTGGATTGAAAAATGTACAAGAAATATGATGAAATAAAAAAAAAATTATAATGTTTGATATGTAATTCGGAAATCTGTTAAGCTTGCAACGCAAAATACCATGCAGGCCACGGAAATGCAACTACAGACAAAATTTTACGAGCTGAAAGGGCTATTTTTATTTTTAAATTTAACGCGAGCTTTTTTCTTTCGAAATTCCAGATTTTTCAACTGTACAACCGCACTTATTTTCCAATTTCTCTCTCTCTCTCTCTTTTTTTCCTTCTTTTTTTTTGCTTTAAATAATAACTACATATCAATTGTTGTAAGAAATTTTATTTATTTCTATCGAAACTTTTATTTTATACGCTTACAATAAGATTAATAGAGCTATCCGTCTAACCATAAATGTGTCGTGGAAAATTCATTTAAACTTTGTAATTCTTACACTGCATGCGCCTTTTTTTAATATATAGCAGTCCAACTTTGTAGCAAGCTAAATATTACATTAAATTTTCACACGTAGTCTTTCAGAAACGTGAACACCTGTGAGAAAAGGTTAATTTTCCTAAATATTTTATTACTGAATATGAGAGACGTATTTCAAGGTCTCTTATGCAATCGCACTTTCAGACATTACTATTAAACATAATATTTAAGACATGGAACCATTAACGTAAAGGGGTTGAAGGAATGTATTAGTAAAAAAGAGTATAATCTTCTGCCGCAAGTGTATCATTAATTCCAAAGCTTCTGTATGATTAAAGTTGCAGTTACGAGAGATAGAGCTTTTTAGCAAATAGTAAGCAGTTTTCATAATTGTTACGTAACAGTTACTCATAACCGTTAAGTTTCGGCTGCCTTTAGTTAGAACCTTTTATTATGATAATAAAATGTCAATATGAAGAAAAGTTTCTGAGAAGCGAGAAACGCTTGTGAACTAATTTTCCGATATTTGAAAAGTTAATCATTGTTTAGGCACAATCATTGTTAGCCTTTTCATTGTTTAGACTCATAAAAATTTGCAAAAATTTAAAATGAATAATTGATTTTAAAGTGTTTTTTTTCCATTTAGGAAGGAAAAAAAATTGTCAAATTTTAATTTTTGAGAGCTTTATATTTTTTGGAATAGGCAAATTATTTACTCATTTTAAAGCCCGGTCAATTTTAAAATGCAAGAAAAGGAAGTTTGGATCGCTTTTTTCTTTGCTCCATTTTTCTAATTTTCTAGTTTTTGCCATGAAACATTTGACTGATTTTGCTTTCTGAACATTTTAACTTCATCTAAGTGAAACATTTGATGAAGCTTGAAAATTGCCACACTGTTAACATTTTAATTCTGAAATTATGGTAAAATAACAGGCAGCAGTCTGTTCGTTCAAATAACCGTAAAGCTTACTGTAAAGAAAAATTTTCAACTTTTCGGACTTTTAACCATTTACAACTAGCACAGTTTGAAAATCGAAAAAAAAAAAAATTTAGCTGGACATTGGACATAGTCTAGCAGCGTTATGGTGCTGTCATATATGCGTAAATGAGAGTATCGTATTTTAATAGCTCAGAGTCACAAATTGAGAGTGTGGGACACTAGAAACTCTTCATGTGTTGAAGAGAATGGAGGAAATATTGTGTTGTCAACAACATCGAACCCCTGTTCTGTCGGTCAGGAGATTGACAGATTAGCCCTCTCGGCTATAATATGTACCCATCTGCAAGAAACTAAGTGGTTTTATTAGGTGAGCCTAGTTGTTGCGATAAAATTCTGGTTGTTTAACTGTATTAGGTGAAAAAAGTTAAAAAACGGTTTTCCTCACAATTAGCAGATTTAATACCATCTTATTTATAGTTATTTGATTGTTTTGCTTGAATATGGTAAAATAACAATTAAATAAATTGTATCTTAAAAATTTACAACAGTGCACTTGAACCATAAGTCAATTCTCAGTCAAAGCTCCTGTACAAGAAGATGTGAATTTCACGTTTTTATTCTAACTAAAAGTGAAAGATAAAGTGAGATTTGTAAGTCAGAGATTAATGGTGTTTTAGTTTTCAATGATGATATTAAAACTGATATTTAAATCAGCGCTATTTAGCCAAATCAGCAAAGGCTGTAAACTCTGAAATAACCGAACTTACGGATGTATTCATATCCGCATCAAATTGTTCTTTGCAGTAAATTACATTCGAATTAGTGGTATTTTGCGCCTGTTTGAAACAGAGAGTTTTGGGATCAAGCACTTTAAAGTAAAATATTTAATGGAAACAAAAGATTTTAGCAAGTAAAGCAACAAATTTTAAAATAAAATAAAATGTATAAAAATACAAAAAAAGAGAATTACTATCACAAATCTGAAATAGGAACAGCACCGAACTACGTCTGCATAACGAGATGTCCTAAAGCATCATAATACAGGAAAAAAATCAGCATTTTAATTGAAGATACCATTAAACACGGTATATAATTATGATATCTAAAGTTTTCTAAGAGAGGTATATAATTATATCTTAAGTTTTCAAAGAGAGGTGTATAATTATGATATCTGAAGTTTTCTATTGCGGAAAATACTAAGCTATAATTAATTACACTTGAACTTCGATATCTCGAACTTCGGTAGAACAAATTTGTCGATAACGAGAAAAGAAAAGTTCTGAATTCCTTTCGCATTTCCTATGGTAATAATAATAAAAATAATAATAGTAAAAATAATAATAATAAATAATAATAATAAAAGTAGTAATAATAAAAGTCTAATACACTTCTCGGTGACTCCTGATTTTACGGTCCCGCAGTGGACTGATCGTTAAGACACGGTTCCCAGCAGATCACCGAAGTCAAGCATCACTGGCTACGGTCAGTGGGTGACCACATGGATCAGTCTGCGTAGGCACCGAGGGTGTGCGGTATTGGTCCTCGTTAAACTGTGCTACCGTAAAGTGCTCGACTTCGCGCGCAGGTCGTCGGGCTACCGAAGCGGGATGCCATCCCCTCCGCAGAGGATCAAAATTGTGATGGCATGTGTTCGGATCATCCTCCGGGATGTTTCCCAGACCGTCGCCAATAGCTCATTGTGCAGCTCTAGTGCGACGTAAATTAACAACAACAAAGACAACCTGATTTTACGAAATATTTATGGTTGGTAGGTGTCGTGTTCATGGGGAGAACTGTAGATATCCATGAGTGTGCAAAACACAGCCGGCCAACTCTTTGATGTTGTCGGAGTACAGACTCTAACGAAATATTTATGACTACCCAAAAGGATTTTTTCCCTATTTTCTGAATTTCTTGAAGTCTTAAAGACTTTTCTTGAATAACTTAAGGATAAATGCTATATAATAATAAGAATCAAAAGAGCTTGCTAATTTAATGAGTATAAAAGAAATTGATATGTTTGGGGACTCGGTTACTGAAAACAATAATCTTGCAAAGTGTAGTGATTAGGGATGGCAAATAGTTAATTTACGTCGCACTCAAGCTGCACAATTGGCTACTGTCGACGGTCTGGGAAATATCCCTGAGGATGATCCGAAGACACATCATCAAAATTTTTGTGAGGCAACTTTCTCAATTTAGGTGAGATCTGAAGGGGAAGAAATTTTCACCAGATACCTGTACCCATGGTAAGGCTCAGTGACTGACCACTGGACTTTGGATTCCACAAATTTTACGAGCATGTACAGTGGGTAAAAAAAGTCTCCGTACGCTGAATGCAAATCAAAGTTTAAAAATGCAAATCAAAGTTTAATTTGTCACACAAAATTCATAATGATAAAAATGAAAACTTAAAAATGTGTTAAAACAAATATTATTTAATATTTATTCATATTAAAAGGATGATAATACTGACAAAATTAAATAATAAATCTTAAAAACTCAAAAAATGCCGTAAACATGGAACAAAAAAGTCTCCGTACGGTGGTCTAGCACACGAAAAAAGTTCACAAAAATGCAAAATACATTTACAAAAATGCATTTAATGATCAGTGGGCCCTCCTTCGGACTTTATCACCTCTCTTAGACGTTTTGGCATTACCCCTACAAGTTTATTTGTTGTTTTCGGAGAAATATTACACTAAATGCTACTAATGGCACTTTTGAGTTCAACTTTGCTTTTTATGTCATATTTTTTAAGTTGTCGGACAATTTCTTCCCAAAAATGTTCGATGAGGTTTAAATCGGGTGACTGGGGAGGACTATGAAGTTGTTGTTTAAGATGGTAAAGGCACCACTCTTGGCAAATCTTAGAGGTGTGTTTAGGATCGTTGCCCTGCTGAAAAGTAAATCCAGTTCCAAGAGATAGTTTCTCTGCTCTGGATAAATATTTTGTTTAAGAATATCCAGATATACAAATCGATCCATAGTTCCCTCGATGAATTGCAAATTTCCTACTCCAGAAGCACTCATACACCCCCACACCATAACACCGCCACCACCGTGCTTCACAGTTCCGCATAAATTCTTAGTTAGCATTTGTTTGCTTGGTTTTCTCCACACCATAACTCGGCCATCTGACCCATGAATGTTAAATTTTAATTCATCACTAAAAAAATGGAGTCCCAAAAAGATAATGGCTTGCTTACATGCTTCTTTGCAAACTCGAGGAGCTTTTTCCTGTTGCACAAACTTATATAGGGTTTCTTCCGGGCAGCACACCCATGATAACCACTTTTTTTAATGACATTCTCACGGTTTGAGCTGAGACTTTAATGTTGTAACTAACCGTTAAATCAGCTGCCAATCGCGGTGCACTAATTCGTGGATTTTCTTGAACTTGGCATATGATGTTTTTTTTATGCACGCGATTTAATTTGGACGGCCTCCTGGATCAATCTCTATCCTCAAGTGAATGAAGTTCATGATATCTTTCAATGATATATTGCTCAGTAGACTTCGATTTTTTAGTCATTTCACTAATCCTTTTCATGGATAATCCATCTTTTCGCAATTTAATCACTAATTCCCGAATAGCTCTGGGAGCTTCCATTTTGAGATGCTCAACTTTAACGATTAACTTTCTCAAATCAAAGATACTGCGGGCCTGGTTTAAAACAAGTCAGAAAGAATTTGCATAACGCGTACGGAAACTTTTTTTGCACTGCAATTTTCAATTTACCTTAGATATAAATACCTGCAAATAATATGCTTTTCTCGTTTTGTAAAAATGAAAATTCATAAAAATCTCTTTCTATAGACTTATACTAAACACATATAGCCAGTATTTAAAGAAAAAATGCAATACTTTACAAATTATGCTCATTTATTCTTAAATTTAGTGACCGTACGGAAACTTTTTTTACCCACTGTATTTCACTTGTACTCGATAGGTCTTAGCGGAATCGACGATCGAACCCTGGCTCCTTCAAATCGGTTAAAATCGGTTACGCATTAAAAGATGTTATCGCATCGGAAGATATAAAGATATTCAAACAGCAAGATGATAAAACAGTTAAATGATAAAGCAGCAAGATGATAGTTAATGCACAGTCAAATAAAGAACCAAATATACATAGTGTATGAAGTAACTGTTTTTTTTAAAAGGAAAATTCATGTTTTATTACTTGAGCATGTTAGCATGGAAGCTAACATGAGCTTGTTGACATGAAATCGGTTAATTCGGTTAAATTTTTAAAACCGAGTTTAAATACAGGAAAAACCCGAAATTTTGATTTTACGAATTTTTTAGCATCGCTCTTCGAGTTCGTGAGATCAAAGTTTGATTGCATTTATATTGATAAAATATCTTGTATTTGCTTAATAATTTTTTTTTCCAATTCTTTAATCAATTACGAAATCATGGTGCGCAAAATGATATACATTTAAGGATTTTAAGTATTCGCGATCGCAACGAACTATAGGGGGCGTTGTTGTATGAGACTAATACCTGCGATTTCTATATGAATAGTCATTCAGTTACTCTAGAGACGTCGTTAATGTAGCATGTAGCATTGCAACGTTCCTTCTTTATTGTGGCTAATTAAATTTAAAAAAGAAAAATGCTTGACATTCTTTCTTATGCAAACGAAAACAAAATGGTATCTCTTTTTATTAGAGAAGGAATATCCAAAACACACCGGAAAAATATTTGTACATTAACAGAAAAAAATATGTATATTCTTATAAGAGTTAAAACCTAATGCCCGAGAAATAGTTTTACTAAATTTAATGATATAACATGAAAGGCCCATTTAAACTTTACATTCTATAGTTTTAAGAATCATATTACTTCAAAAATTAAAATGAACAAAAAGTATACATAAGCCTCATAATTTTATGAAATTTAATTTTGTAAACAAAGTTTTTTGACAACAATTTTTATCAAAAAATTTCAAGTTTCAATAAAAATCATTATTTAGAAACTAAGAAACGTAAAATAAAGAATGCTGACGAAACAAAAACAAAAAAAAAAACAATTCTTTTTTGTCGCCATTTTTAGTGCTACGAAAATTCGTCTTTGGGATTTGCCGAAAACAAAACAAGATGCAATTTTATTTTTTCAGGAGGGAAATATTTTACCGAAAAAACGAAAATGTACTAATTCCCACAACGTAAAACTTTATCTTAGTAAACGTACGTTTTGGAAATGTTATTTCATTTGGAATCTTATTTATCAGAGTTCATATGGCGATATGATTGTTTTGAATCTATGCTACACTCTATATCGGCTCATTTTCCACCGAAATCCGATTGACTATTTTGATTTTAAATAAAGTGTTTTATTTTTTGAATTGTCGCAAAAATTTTAAGTGTAGATTGGCGGCACTTAAAAACCGCCAAATCTGTAGCGGCGGTGGCGTTAATAAGTAAGTACCGAATTTTTATTTCATACTTTTCTGAATCATATTACTTCAAACATTGGAATATACAAGAAGTATACATAAACACATAATGTTATACCATTTAATTTTTCAAAAAAAGTATTTTCAGAACAATTTTTATCAAAAACTTATAAACTAAAAAACGGAAAATAAAGAATTCTTAGGATAAAAAAACGATTTTAAGAATTCTTTACATTGAAATAAAAACTTTCATATTGTTTCTTTTTTTATTATTCTTATAGTTCTTAATCAGACGTAAAAAACCATTCTGTAGAGAACCATCATCAAATGAAAAAAAAAAAAAAATATTTACAAGCAAATTTTTTATTGTAAAAATCATTGCACTTACCTGATTTATAATTCCCGGAGAATTCCAAAATGATAAGTTCCTTGTTTGAAAATTTTATTCTCAAATAATAGATACATAGTTTATCCCTTCATTACTTTTAGATAACATACTACACAGCAAAACTTTATAATTGATATGAATTTGAATATGCAGCTAAAAACAGAATAGCTGAATTCTAGTTGAACTTATTCTTTCAAAACTAAAAAATACTTACCAAGAAAACGATTGAAATTAATTAAGAATCAGCACAAATGGCACTATTTCAAGTAACTTGGATAATTTTTTATTGTTGTTTTCCGAATTATATGGATACAGAAATATATACTATTCTATAACGAAGAAGAATATGCTATAACTATTACAATTCTGTATGTTCTGAATTCATATTTATTCACTGGAATGACGAAAGCAATGTTGACTTCACTTTAATTCGTAATAAATTGAAGACAGAAGAAATGCATTTTACCTTAATACACACATCTGTAACAGTATCCGAAATCGGAAGTCATCAGTTGCAAGTTTGTTGATAATAGAAATTAAAAATTATTGAGGAATTTTTCTTCAAATGTTTGGCGTGTTTTGTTCCTGAAAGATTTACTAATATTCTGGAGATTTTTTTCAAGTTCTTCGGCCTTTTCCTTAGGGAAATTTTGTTTCTTATTTGCTGCTAAAAAATGGCGTCTGATTCAGTCAATGACTTTGATGGAACTAAATGAAAACGTGATAAATTAATGTCTGATATTTACAGGCTCCCGCTAGACGGCGTACTCGAGCGTTGCGATCGCGCGAATCTTAATTTGTTTTAAAAAATATTACAAATAATCTCTCATTTACAATCATATATATATATATATATATATATATATATATATAGTGGTGCCAGCGCTTATAAATATGTTAGAATATTATCATCACAATTATCAATGCTAAAAAAATTAATAAGTCTAACTTATTGCACAAAAAACACTTAATAAGCATAGTTATTTAAAAAAAGCTCTTTATAAAGGTTCTAAAATAAGGTTCTATGATGGTTTTTCATGTGAAAGAAATGTATGAAGACAAAATACAAAATGTAGCGTATAAGTAGATATGCTATACGAAGCGTTTTCAAATTTCACTCGGCAATCAAACTGGTTTTGATGCTTACTCTCCCACCTTTCTCCCACAGAATTTGCCAGATTGTGATAACGTTTTTATTTAACTTTTTTAAAATAGAGAATTTTTCAAAAAAATTACGGTTTCCCTTAATTCCGATGCTATTTGAACACCACAGCCCATGTGCGAAAGTGGCCATAACAATTACAATACCGCTAAGGGTCATAATAAGGTCAGCATCACGGTGACGAACGTTTAGTAAAATCTCATATCAAATTCTCCCTGATATGTATATTGTTTTTATTTCATTTCTGACAAAAATTCTAAAGGCCATGAAATAAAATGATTCAACTATTTTCTTGGTATACTTAAAATATAATATTTATAATGATAATAAGAGGATAATAACCATCTTTTACTCTTATCTTTGTTTTCTCATTGAATTTTTTATCAAAATTCTATTGAAATTTAAGAGAAAATGACATAAAAACTTTTTATGTAATTTTTATGGTAAAATAAAAACTGAATTTCAATTTAAAACTTTGACATTAAAATAAAAAATGTTGAGTTACAACCACGGGAACAAACTTCTGAAAAAAATTACTTGTAAAATTTTTTCATATCATAGTTTAGTAAACATTTCTAAGAATATTGCACAAATGACAATTTCTTCGAACAAAAAAAATATTCATTTTTACCATTAAAACCCCTTTTAATCTTAAGATTTTTAAATTTCTTTTTCCCCTCATTCTAAATTTGTACTATATTATAATGTCAAATAAATATTAAAAACGTATCAGTTGTTTAAAGTAGTAGACTATTATATAAAAGCAGTTACAGCTTTCGATTTAGTGACTTAAATCGAAGTTAATTTGCGGACACTGGATGTCAATGCGGAAAAAAAAATTACTTCCATTCACTATTTAGGACAGTGTACAGGGTCTATTTTCTCTTATTTAGAATCATACTAACTTATTACACTGAGGAGCAACAATACAAGGTAAGTTACTTTAATATCATATGAATGGTTTCCCTTTAAAAGTAATAAACAAAATGCATTTATTTAAAAATATTGTATCCTAACAAATTTAACATTTATTTAAGAATATTTTATCCTAACATATTTAGCATTTATTGAAGTTCTTTTATTGTTATGACATGCATATGATTTTTATTCATATTTTACATAATAAGTACCATATGCAGTATACTCTCGATATCTCGAACTTCGATATCTCAAAAACCCCGTTATGACAAGAAAAAAAATTCTCTTTGTGATTACATGTCTACCTAATGTTAATTTGAATTAATTAGAGTTCCTTCTCAAAACCTTGTTACATCAATTTTTTTTCGAAATACAATTTTTTTTCGGAAAAATCACAATGTAAGTTCATTGTATACCAATTTTTTTCTATTTAATGCATAATTATTTCTGTCTTACTTTTAAAAATATAATTATCATTGTTGTATATAGACGTATAGTCAACTATCATCATATGCATATTTAATAGTAGTTATTATATTTAATAGTAATTATTAGTAGTTATCATTGTTGTATATAGACGTATAGTCAACTATCATTATATGCATATTTAATAGTAGTTATTATTATGTTTCATGGCTTTACCTTTTAGAGTAATATTTTAGAAAATATTTTTCTACATTTTAGAAGATATTTAGTTCTGAACTTATTTGCTCGAAAACTCGCATCTTACATTTCACAAATATTGTTACTATAAGTATCGTTTGCTATTTAAAAAAAAATTGATTAAATTCTTTAGTAACAAGTGTGTAAATAAATATTGGAAAACAATAACGAAATATTTTTGGAAATTCAGAGAATATTTCAAAAATAAAAGGCAATCATGTTTCTAATAATTTCATTCGTAGAATATTTCTCGCTACATTAAAAACAAGTCATTGTCATCATCACCGTTTTAGACAATTATGTCACTCACTACGTTCTCACTCATTGTATGAAAAAATGTGTAACTCTGTATCGCTTTTAGATAAATGTTTTTTTATATTTTATAACCGTCGTTGAACAATTGACCTAATGTTTTGGGTTTACGACTACTAATGGTCGACTCCCAATCCAGAAGACAAGGGAACTTCTTGATCAAGTATTGGGAGAAATTTGCCTTCATGGAAGACTTTTTAATGGAACAAACCCACACTTGCGTTGCATGGAAAGGAAAACTACGAAGACCTCTAGCAACAAACTCTCTTTTTAAGGAACATTCTGATAGGAAAATATCCGTCATGTGGAGTTATTGTGGAGTTTTGAGTTCGTCATGTGGAGTTTTGAGTTATTTCATGTCAAAGTTAGTCTTTCTTACCGCTTAGTTTATTTACGTAAACTATAATCAGTGCAATTATGATATATTAAAGCTATGTACTCTTATGTCTAAAAGTGATCAAGATGCACCGCTTTACTTGAAATTCGGAGTTATAAAATTTTTAATTTTTAACATTTATTTGATTCAAAAGAAAAATTAACCGCTGCAAATTTATAACATTTCGAAATCACGTACTAAGTATGAAGAAAATGATTTCGGCTGGGTACCAGGCAAAGCTTATCAAAAATCATTAAGCTTTGTAATCAATACACAATGGCAATTTGTCCGATAAATTTTTTTATTAAGTGAAATTCTGAATTGACAAGAATTTATTTAACATTGAGTTATAGTTTGAAAAACTTATTCATAAACTTCTAACATGTGCGAAAAAAATAGAATAAAAAGAAATGTAACGTCAAACTTTAATAAGCTTTTACTTTTTTAATAATTTATTTGATGGAACGTTTTTTACTGCATTTAACTCATAAAAAATGAAATGAAAAATATAGAAATAGCACATTATTAAAAAAATCAATTTACATACGTGCATTAAATTGAAAATTTCTTATAAATTTGCTGAAAGTAAACTTGTCTTGGGATACTACCATCCACACATAAATTCATTAGACAACTATAGCTAGACATTAGACAAATTAGACATTTTTGGTGCAAAGAGTTTTCGCTAGTACCTAACTAATGATTAAATACCAGGGAATTATTTGATACAAGGGAGCGTTTATTATTGTATTTAAATCATAAAAAGCAAAATGAAAAATATAGAAATAACACATTATTAAAAAATCAATTTACATACATGCATTAAATAGAAAATTTCTTATAAATTTGCTGAAAATGGTGACTTGGGATACTAACATCCACGCATAAATTCATTAGACAACTATAGCTAAACATTAGACAAATTAGACATTTTTTAGTGTAAAGAGTTTAGGCTAGTATCTAACTAATGGTTCAAAACCAAAATATATAATACAAAATTAAACGAAAAAGTAATGATGTAAATATTTTTGCCACATTAAAAAAAATTTTTTTTTTCATATTCGAAATTTTTTTTACTAAGTAAGATGCTAAAATTATAACGTTTATTTTCAGTATCTTTATAATCAAAATGATTATCTTTAATGATAGCTAGACATTATAAATTATATACGCACTTCTGAGATACTACAAACTTTCAATACAGCAATTATTTTTAAGTTATTATGTCATTAATAAGAAGAAAAAACATTTTATAACCATAATAATAAGTTGCGCAATAACCAATATTATACCGATCGTTAATATTAATTCTTTCTTTATATCTTATTTCGGAATTTATTTAAGACCCACCATATTCTTTCATTAGCAAAGGTAACGTTGAATATTTAATGAATAAAACGTTGTGTAATATTTAATATATGCTGGGAAAAGCTCTTTATCTCATTTTTAGGAACAGCTGTTGCACGTTCACACTTTCAGCTACTAAAAACCGGTATTTTCTTATTCATCAGCAGTACTGAATTTTTCCACATATTTTTACAATTTCATTTTCCTTCAGCAATTCTGCACTTCTGGCTTCTGTTTTGATGTGTTTTTCCTAAACTTTTAGTCAAGTGAAAGTGTTTCTCTATTTAGGCAACAATATCAAATGTATTCAGAGTTTAATATACTTTTACTCACAATTGTAAAAGTTTTACTATTGAATAATAATAATTGTTTTTATCTTATAATTTTATTCAGTTTTTAATTCTTGTTACTAGGACGTTTCACACTCTGTTTATTTTGTAAATATATTCACAATTCCAATATTTCTCAATATTTTTTTCCAGTAAAACTAAGTTGTTATAAATGAAAAAAAGTGTAACTTAGTGGATCATTTTTTAATAGGTTTTAATAAGATATTTTTTAAGGATTTGTTCTGTTTGGAGAAAATTAAGCATATTTTAGGACTTTTTTCCTAAGAAACATAAGTAAAAATTATTCATAAAGTCTCAACTTATAAAACTGAAGCCGTAGTAGCTCCGAGGATAGTGCGTTTGCCTTCCAATGAGGTGAACGGAGTTCGAATCTCAGCAATGGTTAGACGATACGAATTCTGTACCCGACTCGCACCGACAGTGCTGACGTAAAATATCCTCAGTAGTAGAAAGATCATGGGTTAGAGTCCCCTTGCCACCAGGCTAACCGTGGGTGGTTTTCGTGGTTTTCCTCTCCATTAAACGCAAATGCTGGTTATTTCCATCAAAAAGTACTCCACAAAGCAAATTTCTCCCAATGCTTGTAGAAGGAGGTCCCTTGTCTTCTGGATTGGGTTCAAAATTAGAAGGCAACGGAGTTGAACATTGGTAGTCGTAAACCCAAAATTGGGTTGGCTGTTCAACGACTGTTATAAAATAAAAAATTAAAAATAAATTATGTAACTAACACAGATTCAAAATTCCTAATCACCAGTGTAGTGTATCTACCACTACAAAAATATAATTCCAATTCACTAGTATATAAGACATGTTAACTCGATTCTATGACGGGGTAATTTTTTATAGATGCAGATTGACATGGTCGATAACATCTCTCCCCACATTGGTGACCTTCGGACATAATGTCAACACACCTACCTTGTCTGGAACGCCCACTACGATTTGAACCCGCCTACTTCGATGGATGATCCACATTGAACAGTTGACTTGCTACTTGTGACTGCGACATTGTCCTCTTTACGCTGTTGCTTCCCAGTCTCGATCACGCATAACGTATACACTCGTCTGCTAAAAGTCAACACAGACTCGGCAACGACCGTGAACTCAAAAAAGTACGGTGATCTTAATACAGCTCTCCCGACTTCTCCCAAAACAACAATGAATCAACTAGTGGTATCCGTTCTTCGAATTCTATTAAGGATATAATTTAGGTGGGGGAGTACTGTAGTGTATCTACCACTACGAAAATATAATTCCAATTCACTAGTATATAAAACATGTTAACTTGATTCTATGTCGGGGGTACCTTTTCATAGATGAAGGTCGACATTGTCGATAATTACTATCCCTGACAGCCAGTTTTCAGAAAACTGATACTTATCCAAAAAGATACTCATCCTTTCTTCATAAAAACCTATTTCCGCATAGTTCATATTAGGTTCCTACATGAGTATATTAAGTACCTTATAGAATAACCAATTGAGCATCACGGATGTCAATAATAATTTGACAATTTTGTTCAAATCTTCGAAGTGGATTAGTACTTTAAAAAATTATGCAATAAAATAAAATATTCTTAGGCACTTTTACAATGGAATTTTAAATTTAAGAAAATTAATTCACGTACTTGAAAAATGTTAAATTTACAATTTAAATTTTAAATAGATTACTGAAATCTAGTTCAAATTATGGATTCAGTTGACTTGAAAAAAAATATGTGTATATAATTTTGCCCAGAGAAACAAATTCTGGAAAAATTATCGTACTGTATGATAATAACATATCTTTTTGGTGTGACCATAAAGTTAGAAATAATACTTTATAAATTTTTACCATATTCTGGTAGTTTCGGATATGAAGTATCTTCAATCATTTTTTATTAAAAACTCCATGGCGGTTAAACTCTTTGTATATTAGGTTTAAAAAAAGGTGGATGTTTGGAGGAATTTAACCTCTAACGGGAAAACCCTGAATATATATTACACGAAGAGTAAGTCAATGTAACCAGTTCTGTAAGCAATTTCTGAATTCATTAACCACACCTTCGTTTAAGTCTACTGCAAAACAAAACTATCATCTGACAAACAAGATTTCCAGATCGTCGTATTTCTAATTAATGCCCATAGGCTAACACCAATGGTTGGAATTACCACTCAGCGTTTGTGAAAGTGAAAACTGAACTATGTCTAAAAGATTATGCTGGAATAATATGAGTTCACTAACCCATATGATGGAGATGTATTGTGAACCATCGATGTAGCAGCATGATAACGATATATCTTAATCTATATTCTCCCGATTTAGTGTGAATACTAAATAGTAAGCATAAAATAACATAAATATTGTGCATAAAATATTGCGTTAAGTATCGAATGTGATACTATCGTGGCAATTATAGAATGCGATAATCATAGAATATGATAATCACTAACCTGAATGATGAAAATGTATTGTGAAACATCGATGTAATAGCGAGATAACGATATCTCAATCAATATTATCCCCATATATTGTGAGTACTAAATATTAAGCATAAAATAAAACAATTAAATAGCGTAAAATATTGCGATAATAGTTGAATATGATATTATCGTGGTAATTAAAGATATCTGCAATTATAGAATACGATAATCATAGAATATGATAATTACTAACCTTTATGATGAAGATATATTGTGAAACATCGCTATAGCAGCACGATAACGATATTTTAATCTATATTTCCCCGATATATTGTGAGTACTAAATAGTAAGAATTAAATAACATAAATATTGTGCATAAAATATTACGATAAGTATCGAATGTGATACTATCGTGGCAATTATAGAAAACGATAATCATAGAATATGATAATCACTAACCTGTATGATAAAAATGTATTGTGAAACATCTATGTAACAGCGAGATAACGATATCTTAATCAATATTCTCCCAATATATTGCGAGTACTAAACATTAAGCATAAAATAATACAATTAAATCGCATAAAATATCGCGATAAATATTGAATATGATATTATCGTGGTAATTAAAGATATCTTCAATTATAGAATACGATAATCGTAGAATATGATAATTACTAACCTGTATGATGGAGATGTATTGTGAAACATCGCTGTAACAGCGCGATAACGATATTTTATTCCATATTCTCCCGATATATTGTGAATACTAAATGGTAAGCATAAAATAACATAAATATTGTGCATAAAATATTGTGATAAGTATCGAATGCGATACTATCGTGGCAGTTATAGAATGCGATAATCATAGAATATGATAATCACTAACCTGAATGATGAAAATGTATTGTGGAACATCGATGTAACAGCGAGATAACGATATCTTAATCAATATTCTCCCGATATATTGTGAGTACTAAATATTAAGCATAAAATAATACAATTAAATAGCATAAAATATTACAATAAATATCGAATATGATTTTATCATGGTAGTTAAAGATATCTGCAATTATAGAATACGATAATCATAGAATATGATAGTTACTAACCTGTATGATGGAGATGTATTGTGAAACATCGCTGTAACAGCGCGATAACGATATTTTATTCCATATTCTCCCCATATATTGTGAATACTAAATGGTAAGCATAAAATAACATAAATATTGTGCATAAAATATTGTGATAAGTATCGAATGCGATACTATCGTGGCAGTTATAGAATACGGTAATCATAGAACATGATAATCACTAACCTGTATGATGAAAATGTATTGTGAACCGTAGATGTAACAGCGAGATAACGATATCTTAATCAATATTCTCCCGATATATTGTGAGTACTAAATATTAAGCATAAAATATTGCGATAAATATCGAATGTGTTACTATCGTGGATATTAAAGATACCTGAAATTATCGAATACGATAATATCGAGATTATTTTGAAATATGGAACTATAGTGTGTTTCACAGCTAATTTTTCTTAAAAAATTGTAATCACCATTAATTTAGACAATTTTGGAAAAAAATCCCAATTTGTGTAAATTTTCTATGTAAAAATAATATAATTTAGAGAAAGCGGAAAATATTGCGATGCATCGTTATTATCTTTATTTTATGATAATGTACCGAATTTACTTTAATACAGATTATTATTAAAGCAGATCATTTAAGACCTCATAGTTTAAGAGATTGCGTTAAGAAAAGCGTCGATAATTTTAGGAAACTTTTTGTTGATATTTTTCTAGCTGCACTGAAGAATAATTTAAAATCGTTGTAAAAAGTAACAAACTGAGTGTAAACAACAAATAAATTATTATTTATAATTATAAAATTGATATTAAATTATCCTGACTATGTACTTTTGACAGATGACACAGATCTTTTTTTTTTCGAAATTCTAATTTGTTCGAAAGTTATTGTAGTTTTAAGCACTTTCTGTGCGAATTTTATAGCACTTTTTTTGCTTTACGTTACATTCTGATACGTTACATTAGAAAACTGAAATCACAAAGGTTTCAAAATTACGATAAGTACGACGAAATAAATAAAATAAAATAAATTAAGATTCAATAATTAGCTCGCGAACTATTAACTGGTAAATTTATAGGGGAAAAAATCTGTTTGGTCGAAAGGGCCATTTTATTTGTGAACTTAATGCAAGTTTTGTTTTGAAATTTCAATTTTTTCGAAAATTATTGCTAATTTAAAAGTTTTTTTCGTGATTCTCTTATCAGTTGCCTTTGTTTATATTTTATTGACTAGGGGAGAGTGGGGTCAATTGTAACAGGGTACGATTGTAACAGAGCAAAAATTTCGAGTGTCGGGTTCTAGATTTGGTTCCTAGGTGGTGCACAAGGTGTATTTAACAAATCTACATGTACACCCCTGATGGCAACCATTTTTATGTACTTTAGAAAGAGTTACATCACAAAAGATATTTTCACGTCACGCAAGTACTTTTTTTGGTATTAGAATATTTTATTGTAACAAAGTAGTTTTGTTTAAACAAATAAAAATTAGTAACCGAATATGTAAGTGGACACCTTAATTAACATTTCAATAAAAAAAAGATTAGTTTTGCTAATTAACTAGCATTGTTTTTAACAAATGAAGCTGAAATGGCATCTTGGGGACAATTGTAACAATAAGTAAAGGGACGATTGTAACAGCTGAAAATAAATAATCTTATGTTTACAAACCATTACTTAATTCTTTAAGAACCACCAATAGTTTCCTATAGCATTTATATTATGTTGCATGTGCATTATTTTATTTGTCACCTTTCACAGCATAAATTAAAATTTTTAACCCCTTAAAGTTAAAAGTTTAGCCCTTTAGGTCAATGCTCATTATTATTTTTACTCCTAAAATATCACTATTATTTTGATCAATAAAAAAATATATCACAACTATGATAATATGTATAATTAACTATGTTTTAGTTGAATTTATGAACTGTTACAATTGACCCCGTAAGTGGGGACAATTGTAACAAAAGTGCACGACTGTCAAAAATTGTTAATAACTAATATAATAATATTTAAAATCAGGTATTTAATTTTTTTTCTAGTAGAGGATAATCTACTTTACTCGTCTGTCAATTAATACTAATAATATATTGGATTTCTTGTTAGTTAAAAATAGTTAAGTAAAAAATGTTACAATTGACACCACTCTCCCCTACTGTTGTAGAAAATTTATTTTTCCGCCGCGAGATCTCTACTTCTCAATTTTAAAAGCTCGCTCTCGAGTATATATCTGTTACGTTTAAAGTAATAAATCCGGTTACTATTAATACTAACCGGTCAATATTAATAATAACCGCTTCTTTTGGTCAAAGTGAAAAATATCGCAAAATTATTTGCTTTAACCGGTTATTATTGTTTGCTTGCTTGCTTTCCTATGCCTGTTTAGGCAGATGGGTGCGATTTTTCTTCTTTTCCAGTGGCGCCATCTATGACCAAGAATTAGACTTCTGTCACACCATACGTCACACCCGTTTATAGGTCGGACCCATTCATGCATCCATTCATTCACTCACAGATCGTAATTTTGACCTGAATCAGAGAACGATCTATCTCCAATCCAGTACCCCCAGAAGTATTGATTTGTTACGGGAGCATGGAGGACTTTGCGACTCGATAGATTTAACGTGCATCAGTCACCATTTACTACTCGGGAAGTCTTCGGCTGGCGGGGCTCGAACTCTCGGACATGGGCCCAGCGCCCTACCGACCAGGCTATCCCGGCCACCGGTTATTATTAATAATAGCTAATGAAGTTTGATCAATGGGATAAAACGGTTTGCATAACATTGAGACATGGGTGTGCCTGTTTGTATATGTGTAGTGGTTAAATTTATAAATCCGGTTATTATTAATACTAACCGGTCAAAATTAATAATAACCGCTTCTTTGGGTCAAAATGAGAAATAAGAAGGAGAGATTTCCGTCGTGATCTGTGGCAAAATAATTGCCCAGTTTTTGAAACTTCCTGGCTGCGGCCCGAGAGAAACTAAAAAAAAACATCACAAAAAGGGACCAACTCGAAGGGTATAACTCGTAGCCACTCCCGGGCAAACATCTACGCGTCTTTTGTTGTTGTTGTTTTCCAAATTTTTTTCTCCAGTTTCAAATCAATTTGGCCCCTTGGCGATTCTAGTTGGCGTGGCAGATCACGATACGGAAATATCCTCAATAAAAACGCGAAACGACATTGACCAAACTTCATTGGTAATTATTAATATTGACCGGTTGGTATTAATAATAGCGGACAACCCACATTGACCGTAACAAATCAATCAAAAGAAGCAACAGTAAAAAAGTAAGAGAGAGGATACATGATGCCAGATATAAATCATTATTTATAGTAAAATTTTTAAAAATTAAAAAATTAATAAACTGCGATAAGAACCATTCCTTATCTGAATTATAAAACTCTCGATTAGTAAAATTTTCATTGAATTCTAATAATAATATTCTATATAGAAAATTATAGAATATATTTAAAAAAATATTAAAATTTATTTGAAGAAAGTCACACAGTCTGTATTCTAGAATTTTTTTAATTTTTTTTTCGGATGATTATTTTTGAAATCTGTGTAATTCTCCACTTCGTTATGTTTAAAATATGTTTAAAAAATTTTCTTACATACATCTTCAATAATTATTATTAGAATTCAATAAATTATTTTTTATTGAATTCTAATAATAATATTCTATATCGAAAATTATAGAATATATTTAAAGAATATTAAAATTTATTTGAAGAAAGTCACACAGTGTATCCTAAAAATTTTTAATTTCTTAATTCAGATGATTATTTTTGAAATCTGTGTAATTGTCCATTTCGTTATGATTAACATGTTTACAAAAATTTTCTTACATATAGCTTCAATAATTATTATAAGAATTCAATAAATTATTTTTCATTGAATTCTAATAATAATATTCTATATCGAAAATTATAGAATATATTTAAAGAATATAAAAATTTATTTGAAGAAAGCCACACGGTGTATCCTAAAAAATTTTAATTTCTTAATTCAGATGATTATTTTTGAAATCTGTGTAATTGTCCATTTCGTTATGATTAATATGTTTACAAAAATTTTCTTACATATAGCTTCAATAATTATTATAAGAATTCAATAAATTATTTTTTATTGAATTCTAATAATAATATTCTATATCGAAAATTATAGAATATATTTAAAGAATATTAAAATTTATTTGAAGAAAGTCACACAGTGTATCCTAAAATTTTTTAATTTCTTAATTCAGATGATTATTTTTGAAATCTGTGTAATTGTCCATTTCGTTATGATTAATATGTTTACAAAAATTTTCTTACACATAGCTTCAATAATTGAATATTTTGAAAACTAGATATTTCATGTTTTCATAAGGAAAAAAAAATGCGAAACAATGACGGGGGTTGAGTGGCAGAGCGAGCAGGAGTAGAACCTCCTACTTTAATAAACTTACATAGAAAAACTAATCTCTTATAAGACATCAGATAATCACATTGGTGTTTTACCGCAATGACTAATACAGCCTTAATTATCAAAGAATGAGTCAAAAACTATTATAACTTGAGTATGAATGTGCATTCATGTTTTGAATTTTGAATGAGTTTTGAATCTTATACAACCTGAAGTTGTTATCAGAAAGAAAGGTAAAATAAAATAATGTTATTTTTTATTTTCCAAAGTTGCATGTAATACAAATAATAAAACAATATGTTTTAATTTTTTTTCCCGATAACTTTATTTAGATATCTAAATCTCTTATGAGACAATCATATTGGCGTTTCCCATGATGATTAATACTGATTCAATAGAGTCAAACACAACAAAGTTGTTTCTTGTTAAGTAAAGAATCTGTTCTATGTTTTGGGGGAAAAGGAATTAAAAAAATGTCCTCGACTTTTTTTTTCTTCCAAAGTCAAGTGCATAGTAGCGGAACAGCCTCGATGGGGTGTCGTAAGAAGATGAAAATAATTATTTTCTTCATATTTCTCGGTTTCGATTGGGAAATCCCAAAAGATTTTTTTCTTTCTACAATAGATCCACGCCTGGACATCGCTACGGGGTTTCCCGACCCTTATTGTACTTTTTCGAATTCCTATCGAGCGACTAATTAATCTGATTAGTTCTTATGTAATAGCCTTGAATAATGGATGATGTGATGTAAGAAAAGTTATCTGCATTATTAAAATACCAGTTATTGATGTGATATGCCATTTTTAATTGAATTAAATGTATAGTTATGGTCCATGTAAGACTGCCACATCTCACTTCGCCATCAGGCCTGGCATTTTATTCAAGTTATATTTTGAATGGAGAGCTTTTAGCTTTTTGTATGTTATCACTGATTTCACATACAAAATTATGTGATTTTTATCGTTTTTTAAGCTTAATTCCTTTTTGTATAAATGTGAATTGCAAAACTAATTTTATGTATTAATCAAATATAATAAAAAAAAATAATATGTGCATAAATTTAGTAAAACATCTTTAAAATTTCCGAAATATTAATTACAGAGATTGAATTCAAGAGTTAAAGTATATTCTTACGAACAAAAATTATAAATGATCCTTTCAAAATCCCACAAGCTCCCTAAAATCCGATTAAGCAAAATTTAAAAAAATAATCGTTTGATTTTTTTTTTTTTTTTTTTTTTTTTTGTGGAAAAAAATCTATACAATAAGTATGCTTCTTTTTAGGGCCGACTTAATTGTTCTACCCGCCATCCAGGGAATTTTCGGAAATTTTAACTCGCCATCGCTATAATTTTCCTGAGATTAATCCAGATTCGTGATGCTCCCAGCCGAGCAGTTTGGCTTGGCCACCACACGTGAAGTTTATTTAAAACTTAACTTACAAAATTTGCTCCAAGGCAACAGACTCGGGCTTTATAAGTAGTCAAATTATTATTACAAACCATGTTTTAAAATAGATCATTGAGTGCACTACAATCCATGCTAAAAGAAGTACATAGCTGAAAATAACACATTAATCAGAACATAAAATTGATATGTTTCATTTTTTTTAAAAATAAAATTAAATTCCCCAACATATGGTGTGTTTTATCGCAGGCCACGCGAAACCTGTATCTTTCTAATATAATGGATCTATCTAATGTAAGTGACGTGGGTATCTCGATCCTGATTGTTTGATGAAACGCGACATTTGTTTACGTAAGCAACTGTTCTTCCATTCTATTTCGAGTAAGTCAAGTCTGTCAAGTATCGATTCTCTCAAGTAACTCAGCCTCTATTCTTTCACAAAGATTTCAATTCTACCACTAGATATTTTTTAAAAAAAACAGGCACGAAGCCATGTAGAACATAAACAAACTTATGAATTAAAGTTGCCAGGTACACAAAACAAACATATATCACGGTTACAATAAAATTCGTAAACAAATAACAAACAACAATAATAAGCATTACTCTATCATATCGCTGCTTCAAAACTAAAACGACACATCTGCAAACGTGTAATGCCTGCAGATGTGTCGTTTTAGTTTTGAAGCAGCGATATATATTTACATTACTATACCATCTATCTATACTAATTAAACATTTTCTTTTTCTTAAAATTTTTTTAAACAAATAATTTCGAACTTAATTATAAACAAATAATTTCGAACTTAAATATGATATTCATGCAAATATTGTCTTGTATGGCCAACTACATTTGAATAGCGAAGTTCTGTAGAATTTATGAAATAGAATTCGGAAACAAAACTTAACTGGTCTGAGAATTGTGTGGGTTATTTGAGGTAGTTTATGTGTGTTCTTGGATGGATTTTTATTAGTTGTAGATAAATGTGTAAATGTGGTTTATAAAAATGTGGTTTTTTAAAGTATTTATACTGCTATAAAACTATTAACACGTGTTGTACACTAATATCATGTAAATTTTTTACAAATTTAGTAAAGCTTTGAAATTTCTGCTTCGCACATGTTTTCATTTTTTGTTTTTGATAATATTATTCAATCTTAACGTATAAATGTTTAGAGCTACTGTAAAAAATTCCAGATCAATTTACGGTAAAAAAGTACTGGCATCCTGAGTGCGTAACATTCAGTTTTGCCCTAAGATTTTTACCCTAATAACTTTTACAGTATTATTTATTTAATTATAGTGATTTTACAGTAAATATTATTGCATTAATTAATATATATCAGGTTTTTGTTTCTTAAAATTTTACGGTAAAGATGGATTTTACGGCAAAAAATAGTGGCACTCTGAGTGCTGGTATTTTTAACCGGAATTTGATCCGGAATTTTTTACAGTGTAGTTGAAAAATGTATAAATAATATTTGGTTAAAAACATGGAATTTATAGTCGTGCACAAATGGTGTCCTTCTTGCAGATTGGGAGTAACAAAAAGTTCGTCATTACACATTTTGATTAAAATAAAAAACAATTAAAATCCACAGATTAAATTTTCTTATATTATTTTTTTTAAAATATTTATTCATGTTACATTTCTTTTAAAAGCATTACACTTGCTGTTTCATTCTGATGAATTTGTTTCATATTCTCTTGATTTTATTCTGTATCCAAAAAAAAAAAAATTAATGCTGGCACAGGTTTAAATGTTTAACATGGTAAAAAATTTAAGATTAAAGAGAAAACTTTTAGTACATTTACTCTCTTAAGGAAAGATAAATGTACGTCATTTTCACAAAATTTGAACAATCTAAAAAACGAAAATAAATTCCATTTAAAGTACCGAAATAGTGATGTTTTCAATTGATTTTTTGACAAATATTTCCTACTGCTGCATATTAATTAAATTTTCGTAGTAAACTTTAATCTTATTTCATGTAAAATAAGTACACAGATTACCATTTTTATGCTCAAAAAATAAATAAATAAAACACATACACTGTAAATCTGCGGTGTAATACCTATCCAAATATGGTGTTGAAAAACTCTAAAACTTGTGTGTTATTTTAAATTAATAATACCGAATCAAACGTCCTTCTCGCTCTCATCAAAATGACAGGGTGAGGTTTAACCCTCTAATTATAGTGCCCGTGATTAAGAGGGTGCTTCAAAGTTTGGACACCTTAATGTTAATTTTACTTTTTGCGTATTTTGCTATATTTCAAAAACGTCTTAAGCTAATTCAAAAACTTTGTACATAATTATTAAATTTTTTTGTTCAAAGGCAATTCCTTACACAAAATAATTTTTAACTACAATTTATTATTTAATATTATTTTATTTAATAATGGTCGAATAAATGGTCGAAATTTTATTTAATATTGGCTATAAAATTTTTTGCATCGTTTTGAAGAATATAATTTTACATGGCAAAATACAAAATTTGAGCAAAATCTGTCAATTAGTTCCTGAGAAATCAAATTTTAACTATCAGACTTCTTTGAAATTTAATTGAAGAAAGAGGTACAAGGAGTACAATGAGTTAAAAAAAACTAACATTTGATGATTAGTTCCAGAATTATTAACTGTTGAACCTGACGAAAAAATATCATGGCGGCTGCTTCAAATTGCCACAAGAATACAAGTATTGAGTTGAAACTCGGTATCTTAAAAGGGCCACATTTGTTTATGAACTTAACACATAGTTTTTTTTAAAAAAAAAAAAAAAAAAAAAAAATTCTACTTGTTCGAAAGTTAATTCGTTTTTTAACTCTTCTTTTCACGATTTTTTTTTCTTTACGTTACATTTTGCTTTGCCGCATGAAATCTATATGGCTTAGAAACTTGAAATTACTCAGGTGTGTAAAAATTGTACAAAGAATTTGGTGCAATAAAAGAAAATTAAGATTCGATTATTAGTTCGAGAATTATCAACCTTTAAACTTTTATAAAAATAGTAACATGTTTGGTGGACCTGCTGTAGCCTACTGAAATGCAACTAGTTTAAATATGATGTGCTGAAAACGATATTTTTATTTATGAATTGAATGCGTTTTTTTTTTCCAAATTAGAATTTATTTGAAATTTATTGCAATTTTGAATACTACTTCTTTCGCTATTTGTTTGCTTTAAATAATGATTATTTATCCATTGTTATAGAAATAATTTCTTTCTTTCACTTGAACTTTTCATTTTATGAGCTCGAGCAGGACTCAGTGTCAAAAGTAACGAGAAATAAAAATAATAAAAATAGAGATTAGATGTTGTCAGATATGAATCTTAACATTTATCGAAATCTTTAAACATAAAAATGACTCAAAAAGGATAAAACCGTTTCCGATTCGACCTGTTATGTGCCATAAAATTACGATATTAATTTTATTATTATTAATATTATTATTATAAGCTGTTATAATAATGGAATTAGTAATTAGGAATATATATTATATATTTCCATGTTTAATTTTTTTCAAGGGCAATTGTTTATTTTTTTTATATGTCCAGTAAATCTTTAATTTTGTCAAGACTAACTTAGAAATCATGGGAGCGGGCAAGCGGAGGTAACAGGGGGGGGGCGCCTCCTAGTAAATTAAAAAGCTACTATTTCTAACGTTACATAGCATTATCGTCAGAGCATTATAAGTATTCATTGAATATAAATTGAACTTTTAAAGAGCAAAAGTTATTGGGAAATTTTTTTCCCTAGACATTGTCTGTGCATGCACTGAATAAAAAACATTCTTGGCAATAATTTTACATGATTTTCATGCAGTTATCTAGTTGTTTTCGTCACTAATTTTTTTCACGTCCATTTTTAAGCACTGGGTAGATATTTTTGGAATTCAAAACAGACTAAATTATGAGTATTGCATATTATTAAAACCGTTATTCTAAGTTATCATTAGTCTCAAAGTTCATGAATCAAATTAAAAGTTTCAGCACGGGCAAGTATATCTTAATTTATTCCATTTTAGCTATATTTAGTATGAATGTATTACAAAAAAAGTGCTTAAAGAAACGGATTTCTTTACAAGGTCAAACTATAAAATTTTTTAAACCTCATAAAAACAAAATTTATACACATTTTTAATTAAAAAAATATAAAAACTAAGATATAACTTTAAAGATATATTCCAATGTGTTGCTAAGGCAAACCTTAATCAAATTTCTCCATCTTAATGAATTTAATTAATTAATTGTAGTTTTAGGGAAATGCATATTTTAGCTTAACGCTGCTCTTCGAAGCTCTGTCACCAAGGAAAATAAAAAAGCCATAGTTTAAGTGATTCACTCTTGAAGCAATGCAATGGTTTTAAAATTATTGAGCCGTAAAAAATTATCTGTTCTTTAGAACTGACAAATTACATAAATATTCTAAATTATTAAACTATTATAAAAATCGTGAATTAGGCGACATTTTTTCACCTAAGGGAAAATTATCAAAATCACTGCCTTATTCTCAGTTTTTGTAAATTTTCATGAGCCCAGTTAATGTAGCGTTTAGTAAGTTTTTAACTATACATAAAAAAGACTACAAACTATTTTCATTTCCATAAAACTGTGGCTTGTTTCATGTTTTACGTCATTTTCAGCATAAAGCATAGGCAGAGCTAGGATTAAAGAAGTTAAATTTGTCCCCTCAGTTATGCGTAAGTATTACCAACTCACAGTAGTAATGAAAATAGCATATTATTCGCAGAAAAGCATAATTTCACATGACAACGAAGCCTTCGATAAATAACCTTAAAGTAAAGAAACTTAAAAGCAAACGGTGAATTGATTTTAATGACTTTAAAAAATTTATTCTTTACAATATCGGTTTCTTTTGTCAAGAAATACTAGTTTTTTTGCCGATAAAAATTCAGTTAGTTATAAGGAAGTGTTAATGAATTCGAAACACAATGCATCGTTTTCTGGGAAACTTCAAATAATATATATAATTTTCGTTCTGTCAAAATAATTACCAGGACAATAACACGTATCAATTTGTGTATTACCTTTCGAAATTATGTTCGATGAGGGAGTAAAAGGTGTGAATTACTTCGAATTAAGAAACACAAGCTTTGATTGATTGGAAACAAAATGCAGAAAATCGGTGTCAAGAGACACCGAAATCAGCCAGCGACACTGGGTCAAGTTCAGTTGGGGATGAAGTTCAAATCTCTGCCGTTTTTAGAGGAGATGAAGCAATATATTTTTTAACACTTCTTGGTTTTATGGACGCAGTCTTTACTGTTTGCGTTATCCCCATGTGAAGAAAAGTGTGAAGCATTCTTGCGTTTTGTTTGTCCTTTTATAATTCAATTTTTGTCATCGATACTTAAGAGTTTACACGCATGTTTAGAGGGATTTTCTCTTTCGAAATCTGAATTTACTATTCTGCTAATTTGAATCAGCTTATATTTATTCACGTGTTTTAAGAGTTAATGACTCTTATATAGTGATATAAGAGTTATTAATATGATATGAGCTTTTGAATGAATAAAAATGGGATTTTTTATTTGTAGAAAAAAAATATCCAACTGTGCATTTCTAAAAATAACGCCTCTGAGAAAAAAAAGTACCCAAGAGAAACATGACCCCTAAAAGTCAATAAAAAATAATCGTTAGATTATACATTTTATTTAAAGCGTATCAATTTTATTTTCAGTTTTAGTGATTATTTACGTTATTTTAATATATTGAACTTGCATGTATATATATATATATTCAATTATTTTTTAAATTTTAAATTATAAATAAAGTGAATCGAAAATTAGTGCAGAAGTAAGTTTTTGACTTTGTTTAAAAATGAGAATAATGCAAAGCTCTTTTTATTTTTTTCTAATTTATACTCATAACAGTAAGGAATGAGGAAATAAATGATTATTTTTAATTTAAAATGAGAGTTAGTTACAACTTTTTGTTTTTGCATTTCCTTTCACTTTTTATGCAACGATAATAACAACTACTGTAAAATAAATTATTAATTTTTGTTAGAAATGATTATTGCTCCCTGGGAAGTTGGTAGTTGAAATATTCGACTCCGTTTCCGACATTTCGAAATTAAAATTTCAATGAAATCATAGAAAATTACAATGAAGAAAAAGTATGGCCCAAACTACCAGAATATGTTAAAATTTACAGTGTTTCTGACTCTATGGTAACACTTGAAAGAGCAATAATTTTCTCTGAAGCTCTTTCGTAATGAGTTTGATAAAATCCACAATAAAATACGGTTTTATAATTTGCAATAAAATTTAATAAATATAGTAAAATTTGATAATTTTATCACGATACCTTCCTTAGAGCATGGTATAGAAACCATTTATCTGATTAAATTTTCTTTTTTTTATATTTATTTTGCTTAAGTATTTTTTATTAAATGTGCAGAAATAAGAATTATAATTTTGAAAACCAGAGTTTCCACAGTCCCAGTTGTTTGTAATTTTTTTATTCTAATAGGTTTCGTTTCCTATCTTTTACAACTTGTAAATTTATAAAATTTTGAAGAAAATTAGCGCAAAGGCTTTATCTATACACAGTTACACAGTATCGAAACAAAATTATGTAAAACACGTACCATGTAAGTAGAGTTTTCTTATGTTTTCATGTAAGCAAAGATCCATACATAGATAAATTCATCTCAATATTTCATATCTCTCTTCTGTAATCATACAGGCTAAGAATTGACACAGCGTCATTGATACAGTCATTTGATGAAAGAAAAGCAAAAGTTATCAAACAGGCAATCATACAAGCTAAGAATTGACACTGTGTTATTGATACAGTCATTTGATGAAAGAAAAGCAAAAGTTATCAAACAGGCAATCATACAGGCTAAGAATTGACACTGCGTTATTGATACAGTCATTTGATGAAAGAAAAGCAAAAGTTAGCAAACAGGCAATCATACAGGCTAAGAATTGCGTTATTGATACAGTCATTTGATGAAAGAAAAGCAAAAGTTAGCAAACAGGCAATCATACAAGCTAAGAATTAACGCTGCGTTATTGATACAGTCATTTGATGAAAGAAAAGCAAAAGTTATCAAACAGGCTAAGAATTTACACTGCGTTATTGATACAGTCATTTGATGAAAGAAAAGCAAAAGTTATGAGAAATTTGAATTAAGCGAAATCTAGAAAGAATTAAATGCTAATACTTGCTTTATTTTTTCCTTAGTCATTAAGATGGAAATATGATGATTGCGCAGTACCAGGATCGGGAAACAGAGAACGATACGCTTGCAGTGATTTCAAGTATTTGTACAACAGTACTACTGTAGTATGTGCTTAAATGAATTAGATAATTGTTACGAATGTCAAGAATAAAACCCAGCTATTTTATTTGTTTCGCCAAGACTTGTATGAAAACATTTTAGTGTGCCGTGGTGGCTTAGGGGATAGAGCGTTCGCCTTCCAATGAGGTGCAACGGGTTCGAATCCCAGCGATGGCTGGTCGATACGAACTCGCACCGATCACAGTGCTGACGTAAAATATCCTCAGTGGTAAACGGATCATGGGTTAGAGTCCCATTGTCGTCAGACTCACTGTAGGAGGTTTCCGTGGTTTTCCTCTCCATGTAACGTACTTACGGGTTAGTTCCATAAAAAAGTCCTCAATGGAGACAGATTTCTCCCAATACTTGATCCAAGAGTTTCTTTGTCTTCTTGATTGGGTACGAAATTATAAGGCTGCAGAATTAAACATAGGTAGTCGTGAACTCAAAAATGGCTCGACAACTCAATGATGCTTATAAAATAAAATAAGATAAATCAAGGTTTATCAGTGGTGACTCAGATGATAGAGCGCTCGCTTTCCATAGAGGTGACCCGGGTTCAAATCCCGCGATTTCTAGTTATTACAAATTCTGCACTCGGCTCGCACCGACCACAGTGTTCACGTAAAATATTCTCAATGGTAGACGTGTATTGGCTCGCCATTCACAAACCGTGTGAGGTTTCCCTCTCCATGTAACGCAAATACGGATTAGTTCCATCAAAAAAAGTCCTCCACGAAGACAAATTTTTCCTTATACTTGATCCAAGAGTTTCCTTGTCTTCTGAATTGGGTTCGAAATTATTAGGTTATGGAGTTGAGCATTGTTAGTCGTGAACTCAAAAATGGCTCGACAGCTCAATGACGCTTATAAAATAAAATAAAATAAAATAAAATAAAATAAAATAAAATAAAATAAAATAAAATAAAATAAAATAAAATAAAATAAAACGAATCAAGATTTACGAATACAATTCAGCAAAAATATTCTTTAAACGATTCTTAATATTTTCATACAAATAAAATTTTTTTATTTTTCTGGTTTTTCAATCAGTAAAGTGAAATATTAATATTACAATTATTTGTTTATACAACCTTACAAAAATGTCCTTTAAGTGGTAATATCGATTTAATTGTTGCCATTCTTAAAAATTATCTTCCCTGAGTAATATCTTCTACTGCGTTAGGAGTGATAGTGCGAGAAAGTGTCTTTGGTTCTATTACAGATTTTGTTCGAAATTAAGGCAAATGCTATATAATTAAATAAACCCGATAAAAACATAAGAAAGCAATGGCAACACCTGTTCAACTGTAAAAAAACCCATTCAACTCTATCGCTTCCTTTTGTTGATTCATTATGTATTCTCGATACATCGAAAAACGCTTTAACTTTTGAGCAAGTTTCCCTTGAAGAGGGCAATAGCGTACTGTGGTTGCATTTCCGAAGAAAATTATCTCTTTTCTGGTCGCGGAAGAGTTCTATTCGTTTCCGATTGACCTTGATTTATGGATCTACTTATATTAAAAGTAATTATTTCTATTGTGTTTGTGTTTATTTGGTTCCTAAAGTTCCACAAAACATATCATTCTAAATAGATAAAAATTGTCTTAGAAACATTGATGATATTTTGCTTTTTGATTGGTAAGACTTTAATTTCTCTTTCACTTTAGTAGCTTTAAGATCCTTTTCAGCAAAGTATCAAATGATTCAATATTTTGGCCTACAAAACTGGATTACAATCCTTAAAAATATAGAAAATTTTAAAAAAAAGTTGGAAATTTAACGTTTTTAAAATCTTAGGCAGGTTTGAAAATTCTGATATACTTAACTTCTAAACAACGTAAGCTTTTTAAGCATTTATTGGGCCTCTGTGCTGAATAATTATTGTGTTTTCGGTTAATTTTCACCAACTGCATATAGAATGTGCATTTTGCTTGCTTTGTCACATCTTTGATGCAAATAACGGTAATTAAACAAACACAGTAATTAAACAAATTTTATCAAAGATGCAAAAAGTCTTCTTGTATTTCTTATTTTCACTGCACTTCTAATGATTTCTTGATTTAGCAAAATCTTATTTGTCGCTAGCCTACATAAAGAGGGAAGAAGAGGTCCGGACAGCCAATCGATGACCAGTACACTAAAACTTTAAGTTTATTTCAAATTTTATATAAAATATTTGACTCAAAACAAAATATTTCACTAAGAATAAAACAAAAGTTTGACAGGGGATAAATTTAAAAATAAAATTTTAGATTTTCCTCTGCACTTGCTTTAACACAAACAGATTGCTTTATTGGAACTGATATTTTTTTTTAAATGTAATAGTTCACACTTAAGTTACATAAAAAGACATTATTTACAGTAAATAGAAATATATAGTGCAGAGTATACGACTGTCATAGTATAATCAGCGATGCATCTAACTATTTATAATCATAATTCTTAAATAATAATTGTTCAAGAAATTTTAAGAATGAAAAATAGTTTTATTTCCTTCTTTCTTTATTTATTTTACGTTTAAAGTCTGACTCAATCTAACTTTTCAAATGTAGTGTTTAGTCTTTAAGTGTTTAAGTGCGCCTAAAAAGGACTTATAAGGTCTTGCATTATGAAACGCGGAAGATTAAAAAAAATGTGAGCAAAATGCTAATTTGCATTCTTTTTTAATTTTTTAATCGATTTTTTCATAATACAATAGATTTAGATTAAAGAATTACTTCGATATAAAGAGAGTTATACAAGGTACCTTATAAAGGTCATGACCAGCTGCAAACGCATTTTGCTGCTCTGTTTTGTACACGTAGGCTGAAATTGCATGCGTTTTTGAAACTATTTGACTTTATTTTTAACAAAATATTTACTATATATTCTTTGGAAAAATGAAAATTATTGCAAACGATATTTCCAAAATATCATTTATTACATTTAGGAAGTTATATTTATATTTTGGAAAAATAAATATTATTCAGTAATGGAAATTTCGATAAATTGTAAAATGCAGACAATACTAAGAAACCGTTTCGTATAAGAATGTTATTAGGCAAATATGTGTCGTATATTTTCCCTAGCCTTTCAATTTAAAAAAGCCGAAAAGTAGTATCCTTCATAGAACGAAGGACTAAATAAAAAGAACGTAAGATTTGGGCGGGAAATCATTTTCTGATAACGTTTCAGTGTGATGCAGGAAAGCAAAAATCCAAATGAAATGTTGAATTCTTAGTGACATGCTTAAAAATATCGGAAGAATAAAGGAATTTTTTTTTTGCTTATTAATTCTTTTACAAATTTTTAGAAATTCTAAAAATATAATTCTTATCCTTGTAGAAACATTTTGATCTCATAAATCACTCTCAAAATAGTAGACAAGATATTAAGCAAGTAAGGCTTGTTTATACTTTTTCAATACTCTGTCGGCGACAATTTAAAAATAGAAAACCTAAATGTTTTATAGAATGTTGAAAATTGACCAAAAGAGTATAAAATAATTTAACTTTTCACGGATAACCGTTTAAGGCTTTCGTGGTTTTCCTCTCCATATAACGCAAATGCGAGCTAGTTCCATCGAAAAGTCCTCCACGAAGGCAAATTTCTCTCGATACTCTTGATCTATTTCTTTATCTAAATTGGTTGCACTATAGCCATCAGTATTAAATAATTAGTTATGCATTAAGCATTTATTTAGATTCATTTTGTTAGGTAGTATTTAGTAATATTTCGTATATTTCGTATAGTATTTAGTAATATTTCGTATATTTCGTATAGTATTTAGTAATATACCTAATATATATTTCAGACATTTACCAAACAGACAATGTGATTGTCAACCGGTGGAAGTTGGCATCTACCAACTTCGGTCATTCACAGTAACGTGTATATATATATATATATATATATATATATATATATATATATATATATATATATATATATATATATATATATATATATATATATATATATATATATATATATATATATATATATATATATATATATATATATGTATATATATATATATGTATATATATATATATATATATATATATATATATATATATATATATATATGTATATATATATATATATATATATATGTATATATATATATATATATATATATATATATATATATATATATATATATATATATATATATATATATATATCAGATATCTCTTGTATATATATATATATATATATATATATATATATATATATATATATATATATATATATATATATATATATATATATATATATATATATATATATATATATATATATATATATATATATATATATATATATATATATATATATATATATATATATATATATATGTCAGAACTCCACAAATATCTCAAGAGAGCAAAATCTGCATATACAGGGTGTCTCAGTTAAGCGTTTCAGAACTTCTAAGAGGGGTAGGGAGCATCCTAACGACTCGAAATCATATAGCAATGTGGGGTCGGAAATGCTTTCCTGAAGCGGTGACGTACACAGAAGCACCATAAAGAAAAGAAACCGTAAGTGAAAAATCGCTATAATAATACATTGAAAAAATTATATGGCCTCCTCGGTCACCCGACCTATCATGCCTTGATTTCTGGAGTCATATGAAAACACTGGTTTATGACACCCCTGTTGATAATGCTGGTTGCAAGAATCGCAGTAGCTCACTGCGAAATATGCCTGGAGTATTGCAGAATGTTCGAATGTCCATGCGCCGGAGATGTGAGGTGTACATTGTAGCCGGTGGCAGAAACTTCGAACACTTACTTTGGCCCATGTACCATATAATTTTTTCAATAAATTATTATAGCGATTTTTCACTTACGGTCTCTTTTCTTTATGGTGCTTCTGTGTACGTCACCGCTTCAGGAAAGCATTTCCGACCCCACATTGCTATATGATTTCGAGTCGTCAGGATGCTCCCTACCCCTCTTAGAAGTTCTGAAACGCTTAACTGAGACACCCTGTATACAAAATCTGTATATATGCAAATTATAAAAAACATGCTATTAAAAAAAATCAAACTTTTTCAGGGGAGCATAATAGCGTAATTGTAAGAATTATAATTGTTCAAAATCATTATTAATTAAGTAAAGAAAATTTTGCAACCTATTCATTGTGAGCCTGTATCATATAAATCTCTCTCTCTCTCTCTCTTTTTTTTTTTTTTTTTTTTTTTTTGCAATGTAAGATATACTGATTTAAACTATATTCTTTTTTGGGGATCAGAAGTAGTCTAAAATTAATGTGTAAATGAAAAATCTTAAAATTCCTATATCCGACATGACGCTTTAATGGACATTAAAGTTAGTCTATTTAGTACATTTTTGTTATAATTTTGTGCAGAAATTTGAATTTTTAAATATGCAATACTAATTCTAAACATGTGAATGTGCAGTAATTGCTAACAGAATAATTCAAAATATGTGCAAAAATTGCCAGCGTAATTAAAAACAAATATTCTAACTCAATCGTTCTATGAGTAGTTAATTATTCAATAACTTTTCTCTTTTTTTTTTTTTTTTTTCAAATTTTTCCGATGTCAAAATAGTTTAATTTATAAAAGAAGTTCAACTTTTCCATCTATTTTTTCGCTGACTTATTAATGTAATATAGCAGCTTCCCCCCCCCCCCGTAATCTTGAAATCCTGCAATCAATCCTGTAATCCTGATCATTAAGCGAGCGATTTTGGTAATTGTGAACGATAAGCTTGGTTAGAAACAAATATTTTGAGCAAACTTTTTTTATTTTAAAAAGCGATAATAAAAGAAAAAGAAATGAAATGAAATGTATCGCCAGATTAAAGAGAAAATGAACGGATCTTTAAACATCGAAGACGAATTGCGAAAATTTTAAGAAGGGGTGGCCGAAAATAGAAGGGGAAGAAAAAAGAAAGTTTTTTGATCTTGCGTATGTCAACTGGTCCGGCAAGGATGATGTTGGAATTACCGCCAGAAAAACGGCACGCCACCTGGTGATAAAGGTCGTCAAGTTTATGACAATAGGTATAAAAAGGGAAATCCTCATTAATTCAATTCTTACTGAAGAATTTGTTTGGATTTATCAAAAGCTTAAAAAATTAGGTAAGTTTTTATAATATTTGACTTCAACGATTATTTACATTTTTCAAAAAACTTGTGTTGAAAAATTATTTTGATAAATATTAGATAAACAATTTGAACTAATAATTGCTCCCTAATAACAAAATAACTTTAAATTTTGAGAATATTAATTCATTTATTTTATTTTTGTTTATTTATTTATATTTTTGTATATTTATTTCATTTGT
Organism: Parasteatoda tepidariorum; assembly: GCF_982258835.1. Taxonomy (NCBI): domain Eukaryota; kingdom Metazoa; phylum Arthropoda; class Arachnida; order Araneae; family Theridiidae; genus Parasteatoda; species Parasteatoda tepidariorum. The sequence goes on along the minus strand of NC_141756.1, from coordinate 15,799,067 downwards.
ATTTTCTTATTTAATTTTTATTTATGCATTCTATTATTTATTTATTTATTTGTAATTTCACTTATTTACTTCATAGAACATTTTTAAACTCTCCACGTTTAAAAACGTTTGGAATATTTTTAAGTTTATATTAAGGAGAATATGTTGATATTTTTTCAAAATGTTAATTGAAAGATTTTTTTCACAAAATTTTATAATAATTCTAATGATTTTTTGGTAGCGAAACTCTTTTTAGATTTTTAAATTTTTTGCTTAACATTTATTAAGGAATAATATCCTTAACAATCATATTATTTCAACACTTATAATAAGTAATATTAGTCAACTATCCTGTCAGTTTATAAAAGGCACTGACGACTAATTGCTGCAAAAAAATTTTTTTACGAAATTGTCCTATTAAAAATAAACTAACTTCTTCTTTACTACTATAATATGTTTCTATTTTGATAGAAATTCCTCCTAAATACTCAATTAGAATTAAGCGTGAAAATAAAAATGATGATTGTATTGATATTGGTATTTTTGGTTCAGGTTTTAAAATGATTTAAACTGCTGGCAAACAATATTTTTTTGGTTATAATGCATTTTATTTTGTGATAATGAACGAGCGAAAGTCAAATAGTTTATTTGTATGGAAAATCTTTCGAAAGAAGAAAAATATGATTTAGTTTTGCGCCTGTACGATTAAGAAATAAGCATAAATTATTATTATTTCTGATAAGTAAATTTTAGACAAAATAGTTTTATTTTAAAAGATTTATATTTATTAAAGCAAAAGTATTCCAATTTTTTAAAAACTATGATATATTTGTGTGAGATTAAATGTTTCTTTTTCTAAATTTTAGGCCAACAAATTATAAAAATTTCTTTCTTCAAAAAGAAGAAAAATTTAGCATCAAACAATACGAACAATTACTTCAAATTGTTTAGAAATTACAACACGGTTTATAAAAAACAGCATGATTTAGTATGTATTTTTATTTAGAAACATTATAAAATTAGTGTGGTTTAGAACAATAAGATTCTAGTTTCTAAAATTTTATTTTTTACCTTTAAACAAACATTAAAACTACTAAAATTTGTTCTGATATAAACAGTACAATAAATAAATAAAGGAAATCTAAGGAGGAAATCTTTATTAGTAGACAATCTTAAATTAAATAAACAAAGATAATGAGAAAGATAAAGAGAAAGAGAAGTGATTGAAATATAGAATTCGTTTTTCAATATCTATTAACTTGGTTATGAAAATTGGTCAGTGTAATAATTGTTATCAAAATTAGAATTTGAATTCCAGGCTCTTTTTTGTAAATTAAAATAGTAAATCACATTAAAACGTATAGTAGAAAGACAATTATTGTGATAGTTTCCAAGTTATTTGATATTTGAAAGCTACGTATACCATATTGACGAATTTATTTTAAACGTAAAAAATAAAGACAAAAAGTTATTAAAGGTCGTAAAGCAATTTTTTTATACCTTAATAATAGAGAAACGGAAAAAAACCTTAAGTCTCTTGCTTCTTTTTATTATTAAAAATTAAGAAACCATTCTAAAAAGATACTAGGTATGAATAGACACAATGATTATGAAATATAACATACAAATGATAATGTGTATAACTTAGTGAATATATTAGGAAATAGTACTATGCCGCTATGTGAATGAAATGGCGTTTTTTTTTAAAAGTGTATATTTCCATTCAAGGTTTTAATTTCAATTACAACCTTGTCTGGCCAGATTATAAGTTCGGAAACATTTAGACTTTACTAATGTTGCGTTTCCCTTACGCCTTTTCGATAATTGCTGTGAAATGTATCATACGAGAGCAAGCAGGCCTCCAGACAACTTTCATTTTTTTTCTTCCCCGGTTGATGAGGCATAGCTTTATCACTTGGCTTCTCACAGAAACAAGCTCTTAAAATTCGGCCGGTATCATAATCGTAATGAGATTTAAATGCTTAACAGGTAAGATAGACCAGGTGCGTGAAAATAGTTCGACATTGGTCAACTCGCCAATCGGTATTCGCTTGTTCAAGGACTCATCGATTACAAACTCGACCTTCGCTTTTTTTTTATTTATTTATTTATTTTTGTTTTGGTTGTTGAGCACTTCCGAGTACATCGAGAGTGATATCTTTTAAGATTTCATGTCTGTTACAGGAGTTTCTTTGTTTTCAAATGGGAGAAATGACTTTCACTTTTTATCTCAATTGTTTGAAATCATAATCCGAATTAAGGAGAGTACACTTTTTGCTTCTTATAAATAAAGCGGAACAGCGTGATCGAAACGCAATATACTCTTTTTTTTGCTCCTTTATTTATTATATTTATTCACGCTGTTTTGCTTTGTTCGTAACCCTAATTCCCAAGAGGAAAAAAAAAATTTTTTTTCGTTTTATCTTAAAACGATTAGCATTTTTTTTTTTTTTTTAAAAAAAGCTTAATTGATTAAGAAAATTTACAAATCAACTTATAAAGCCAATTTTAATGCTTTTTAAATTTACAAAATAATATTGTAGGTATACCAATTGCAAGGCAAACTTTGGCCCACGAATACGCGTCTTTTCTTTTTTTTTAAATTATAATTTTTTTTAATAGTAATTTCGTAATTTATTTATTACTTTCATTTTTACGAATTCATATATGAATTAAATTTAAAAAAAATTCGAAATATACTCTCTAAATTGAAACGAATCACTAAAAATAGAAATATCCACATTAAATTATTTCCAGTATTACTATTTTTAATGTCAACAAGTTGGGAAATTTTAGGTAGAATTTGAATTAAATAATAAATGAGAAAACTATATTTGAATCAGAAAATTAATAAAATATGATTTTTTAATGATAAATTTAATCTGGTATTTGTGGAGAATAAAGTTCATTTTTTTTACTACATTTCATTAATTTTTTTTTTTGCAATTTCAAATAAAAATTAATGCCTATGGTAATTTTATAACCGTACGCAATAACAGAATAAATTTAAACTTGTACTTTTCTCTTATATTTAAAGATGCATATTTTTTTCAAATTTCTCGACATTTTTTAAACGCTCTTTATTTTTTCAATTTCCTCTATTGAGAAAATTAAAGAAAAAATCCTCTTGACGTGAAAATTTGACTTATCATTTTAAGCAAAGCGAAGCTTTTAAACACCAAATTGTCATAATTTTTTGCAAATTTTTTCAATAAGTTACAATTAAGAAACTTGCGCTTACATTGAAAATCTATTTTGGATTAAACATTTTAGAAAATTTTCTATCAATTCTATTTTTTGTATGCATATTTTAATATTTTATTATTGAAATCAAAAACCATTTTGAATTGTTTCTAAATTACGTAATTTCTACTATGTTCAATAAACATGACGTTTTACTTAAAATATTTTGCTTCAGTACCCTGTTTAACCCCTTCTAGACCGGTGGAGGGAAGCACTGTGCTAAACCCTTCGAGTTTATAGGAAATGTAATTCTAAATAATAATGTACTAGCAATGTAATGCTAACTAATAATGTACTAATACGAAAAGTAATCTAACGAGATGTCATACGAAATGTACAGTTCGTATTAGTAAGTTTTAGTATTTCGTATTTACGTGTTGAGATCATGCCCGTGTGATCCTACGCCACTGACGCCAGAAAGTCCCGTTTAGTATCTGATATTGTGGCTCGTGTACGGGGAATCACGTGATCAGGTATATGTGGTTAAGCTCCAGAAGGGGGGGTTAAGCAAATGTACTTAATTATTTCATCAAAATATCTAAATTCTGAAAATTTATAAAAGTTAAATTTATGTATCAAATTTTAACAATATTAAAATGATTTTTTTTTTTTGCATTTAAAATCTATTAAAAGCAAATCACTTGATTTTGTGTGTTTGACATTTTCTTAAAACTCAACTGGGTCTTTTTTTTTTAAGGCATTATTTAGAAAATTATATATTTCATTAGCATTTTAGTACATATGCCTATTTTTTTTTCTTCCAGCTGACTTTTCCCGGGGAATTCTCGTTGCCGGATAGCTTCCAGAAGAATAAAAATAGCTCATGTGCCACAGTGAAGCCCACTACAAGGCTTCTTGCCCACAACGTTGGTTATCTACAGGCCCAAACGCTAAACGTAGGACTATCACCCCATTGTCCGGTTTCTTAAAACCCCTTTTGGCTTATCAATAGCATTCAGCTAAAACTTTTCCACCATCGGACGAAGTTCTCAACCAAAAACCAAAACTCGCCAAAGCAAAGTCTCTATTTAGTCAAAGAAGATAAATCTTAGATCAACAACTATCCGTCAAGAAAGGAAGAGGAGTTTTTGATTGAAGTTGCGATTTCTGACCGAATTAATTAAAGATCTGATTTGTTAATTGATTGGAGGAAAGAAAAATTAACTGCAGAAAATCTTCTGACTTTGAAGGCCGGAAACCGGAGTAGCAACTTTTCCTCTCTTTGCGAGTTAATTTTTAAATACCAAAGTTTCTTTATTTTGTTCCTGAGAATTTGAATGTACAAACATTAAATTCGTCACACATTTTCATATTTAAATCATAAATCGAATATATTCGATTAAGCGCTTCAACTTCATAGCTTTTTAATTTTATTTAAACTCTTGTACCACTGAAAAGAAAATATGAATTTGACAAGTGCTTCCTTATTATTTGATGCTATGGAAGAGAACTTGACCGTCCTAGCCAATGGGAGCTTGCTGGACGTGTCATTGCCTGTAGTGTCCATGCCAGATCCTGTTATTAAGTTAGCCCATGATATTCTCATTTGTGTGCTGCTCATTTCCGTCATGTTTGCCATGGGATGCCATATCACTTGGAATGAGGTAAGACATTCATTCAATCATTGTTTTATTGCTTCAATCATCTTTTTTAAAAATCCGTAAGTGATGATAATATCAAACGAGTAAGAATTGACCGGCTGTAACGGTCTTGCATGTTCATGGAGCGTTTAGTGGAGAGCGTATTCATCTTTTTAAGCTTGGTAAAAGGGTCATTTCCCTGCCCGATTGGACTGTACTTTTTAGCATAATCTTGGCTGAGGAGCTGGATACAGAGATGGGGTGACTCAACCTCCACCAGCTTCTTAGACCTTAATTGCTTTGTGTCAATATTGTCTTTGCATTATTTTCTTTCTTCTAAATTTTCATCTTTCTAAACTTGCTGCTTTATCTATGAATGTTAAATAATGACGATAATAATAAACCTAAAAAAACTAACTAAATAAAAATACCTTTCAGAAATTGAAGATTCATAACTACATAAAATATGAAATTAAAAGTTTATGCTATCTTTACCATCATTATTGTTATTTTAATGATTATCACATGCTTATGAGTTAAAAAGCAATGATTTTGCTAGAATGTATTTTATTGCTTTGTCAAAATATGTTATATTTAAAGTTATATTTTAAAGTTTGAATTTGTATATCAAAATTCGTAGTTAAAGTTCCTATAGTCTTATACGAATTTGAATTACTAAGGATTTCAAAACTGTAACAACTTTTTAAGTCAAATTTTGAAAGTTGAATTTTTTGTGTTGAAGTTTTCTTTTACTTCTGAAGATTATTGAACCATAAAATAAAATAAATATATTTCAATAAATTAACAAGAAATTTAATGTAATCTGTAAGGCATGTTTACTTCGCAATATTTAACTTTATGTATAAAAAATAAAAATAAATAAAAAATAATAAAAAATAAGCAAAAATCTAGGCCGGTCCGAAAGATAGAAAGTTTGATTCAGAAGTGCCCTAGGTTCAAAACCTGGTAATGATTTCTGAGTTCTTGTAACGTTTCCGTTTGATAAACACAACGCTAAAATAAGTTTTCCCATTTGCTTATCGCCTTTCGCATGATAGATCTATATATATACTCATACTTGATATTGATTGCTTTCTAAGCTAGGTTCAAAATCGCTCGTTATTATTACGTCATCATCATCTTAGTTGGCCAGACAGCCCAATGCGGGCCAATGCCTTCCTCTGATGATTTCTCTATAACAACTTTCGATTTATCTTTGATCTAGAATTCTTTTTATTCATTGCAAGAAAATCAGAATCCACCGAATCGGCCCATCACAACTTCCCCACTTTCTTGTTCCAGTGGGTCTAAAAAGCAATATCTTTTTCATAGTATTGTCATCACTTATTCGAATCACGTTTGCCACTCAATTCATTCCATTTATTTTTATGTATTTAATATTTTCAGGTTGTTTATAAATCTTGTACAGTCTTAAGTTAAATCTCCTTCTCCGGGTATTGTTTTCATTTACACCTACAGGTATACTCCGCAAAATCTTTCTCTCAAATATTGCGATACAATTTTCCTTCAGTTTTGTCATTGTCAAAGCTTCAGAAAGCATATGTCAAGACCGACCTGAGAAGAGTTTTATCAATTAAGAACTTTGTTTTTCTAGAAAGAAGCCTAGATTTAATAAATCTTCTCAGCCTATAGACAGCCTTATTTACCAGATAGAGGCTGTTTTTTATTTCCGGAGACATTCTGTTATCAATAGTAATAATTGATCCTAAATAAGTAAAGCGTTATTACAACGCATACTCTCTTTAATAAGACCTCCCATTACAGCAACTCTTTCATTGCCTGATACATAAAGTCCCATTTTCTATCCCAAAGATTCAATCTTATTTGAGATCCCGTTAGAGCGTCCGAGCAATGAATTGTTCATTTCAATATAGTGAAAGAAATTAATTTAATTTTTTTTTAAATTCCCATGAAAATCACTTAAAAATAAGTGTCTAACTCTTTGTAGCTTTTAAAATAAAATGCTTCCATTGACAATGAGTAATTTGATTCAGAAGAAGTTTCAATAAAACTATTTAAACCTCTATTTTTATAACACAGCATGCTAAAGCCGTGGTGACTCAGGGGATAAAGCTTTTGTCTTCCAATGAGGTTCAAATCCCAGTGATGGCTAAGCAGCCATCACTGGGATTTGAACCCGTTTCACTTGCATCGGTCTATACGAATTCTGCACCCGGCTTGCACCGACCACAATGCTGACGTAAAAAATCCTCAGTGGTAGACGGATCATGGGTAAGAATCCCTTTGCCGTTAGGCTAACCGTGGGAGGTTTTTTCGATTTTACTCTCTATGTAACGCAAATGCAAATTAGTTCCATCAAAAAGTCCTCCACGAAAGCAAATTTTTTCCAGTACTTGATCTAGGAGTTCTCTTTTCTTCTGGATTTGGTTCAAAATTACAAGGCGACAAATTACAAGTTGAACATTAGCAGTCGCAAATCCAAAATTTTAGTGTGAGTCATATTGAATTCTCTTTGAATGCATGAGACAACCATTTATCCCAGATTTCTAGATTCATATCCTAAGTGATTGAATTTATTATTTTTTTTAATTGAGAATAAATATTTATGACCTTTCTTTTGTGGATTCCAATGTAATGACATCACTTTCTGCAGCTTATTTTCTTTTGAACAAAGAAGCTTCAATTGTATTAAAAAGTACAAGAATGAGAAAAAAAAATCATATTACATTGACCGTTCAATTTCGATTATGAGATCATAAATTCTGTGGCATTTTTTTATTTCATGTATTTCACATTCCTGTTGCATATGAAAAAAGAATCTCGAAATCTCTAACAACCTTGATTTTCGCATCCTATAAGTTATATAATTGATAGTTTTCCTAGTTAATGTACCCCAAGCTACTCTACTAGGTGCCCTTGGAGGAGAAATTCCTCGCCAAAAGAAAGTTTTGACATGACCTTGTAGGTAATAGGAATGGGAACGCTGATGGACACTGAAATACTATTATTTTATGTCTAGCTTAGGAAATTTCCATCATTTTTCAATGAGCGGCTATCAATGAATGTAATATTTACCTCAAGGGTTATTGTGTTACGTTTTATAGAAGCGTTAAATCAAGTAAACATTGTTTGTTGACACTTGCAACACAAAAGAAAAGATTAATAAAGACTTAACTTTAAGCTATTGCTTTAAATGTTTTGTCAGTTATGTGGCAATTATTTACAAGTTCATATTGTCATTCATCAATTGTTGATTCAAGTTCTTAAATCTGTTATTTTTAACCTTGTATATACAAATAAATAATATTGCATAATACTTTTATGCTATAAATTTGGATCTATTTCGAATCGAAATCTCTGAGCATCAAGCTCCAAGGAAAGAAAAGTACTATTTCTTCGCACTGCAATTGTTTCCGTAAAAAAGTTGAGAGAAGAGATTTTTTTTTTCTTTTTCTTTTCTTTTTTTTTTTTTTTCATTTTTTTTTTTTTTTTTTGCATTTCGGAAAGAAATTGAAAAAAAAAAAATCTGGGGCGATAATGCTAATGTTGCCAGAACGTGAATTGCACAGCAGGAAAAAATACTCTCTTTAAAAATTTGCAATTTCACTTTTATGCATTTGTTTTCAATATCTCTGTAGTTTATTGGAATTTTTGAAAAATTCCAAGGCATATATCGAACCCAAAAATTCATTATTTTTTTATACAAATAATTCAACAAAAAATTTACAAAATTTTTAATATTAATTAACAAAAAATTCAAAATCTTTTCATCCCCCTACATATGTACTGAAATAAATACCAAAGGATATATATTATACCAATATAATATTAATATACAGATGATACAGATAATATTAATGGCTTTGCTGGTGGTATTGTCAAACACCATGAAAAAAATATTCATTTAAATACAATTATAAAAAATCAAAAAATTTAAAACACTCATTTATTTATAGTATTCTTAAAAACATTAAAGACAATAAAAATATTTTAAATATTGTTAAATTGAAAAGTGTTTTTGGCCGAAAATTGCATTCATGCATATAGAAAAAATGCAATAGAAAAAAGCTAAGGCAATTAATCAAATTTTAAGTGACATTTTCATAAAAAGAAAATCTACGATATCCGATTTTGCACAGTTTATAAAAATAGTAAATATATAATAAAAATTTGATACAATTTTATATTTAATATTTGAAAAAAAACTTGAACATAGAAAGATTCTGAAAGGATATTTTTGGTTTGAGTTATTAGTTATGTTCGGTAATATAATTTTCATATTTTTTTATGCTTTCGACGAGAAAAATTATCGTGATAATTCGATAAGGAAAAAAAGATTGTTACTGCATTCTTGTCAAAAATGTACATTAGTTCGATTTATAAAATAATTAGGCAACTTAAGCCTAATGTGAACAAAAACTTTATTTTGTAAGTAAACCTTTATTTTTGCAACTTAGCATAACAATATTTTGAAAGTAATTTTAAAAACTTTTTTTTTTCTTTTTGGATGGGACAATTTTTTCTAATAGTGACACATATGGGTGATTCGACAAAAACTTAATATTATGTCCAAACACAATATCATAAAATTGACTTGAGTTTTTATATGTTATGCTTTTAAGACTTTAGAATTCGTTTGTTTTTCCATGCAAATAAAAAGCGTATTCCTTTGCAATTTTTTTCGTCTGAAACTTTTTCTTAAAATAATTTATTTTGTTTAAATTTTTAACACCAACATTTTAAAATTCAAAGTATATTAAAAGGAATATGCATACTTCAGGATATAAAATAATTTTCTTTGAAACTGTTTAATCCAGTACAAAATCTCCAGTTGCTACTCTCCAGTATAAAATTTCTACTACGCGTGTAAATACTTCTTTTTGAAATTAACACATGCTATAATGCGTAATGATGTGATGATTTCTCTTTCTATGGAAACACCAAAAAGCTCGGAAACTCTTACAGAATCTCTTTAGTAAATATTTTAGTAACGTTAACAATGAAATATAGTTTCAGAAAAAGTGGTAAAATTTGGTAATTTTATCACAATACCTTAGAGTAAGGCATGAAAATCATTTACTTGATTAGTTTGCTTTTCAATTTTGTGTAACCAAAAATGTGTGGTCATAACAAAAATTTTAAAAGTCAGAATTTCTGGTAACCGTAGGAAAAATTACTCAACAAATGGCTTATATATCGTATATTTTGGTTTTACAAAGCAGAATTATGATTTTTTTCCTTAACCTGAAATGTCATTACCACACAGTACGATAATTTTAAATGATATTTTTCTCTGTGTCAAATAACTAAAACCATATTGAAATAAGAAATACTGAAACTGGATTCCTTACTAAGGAATTCAGGTTCTAAGGAGAATAAGGAGGTTCTAAGGAATCCAGTTTCGTTTCAGCATCTTATCGATTAATATTTGCAGAAACCGAAGTTGAGCAAATTTTAATTGGTTAAAAGTAATTAATTATTTGTAATCAGTATTAGAAGTAGTAATAATTCACATTTGTGATTACAGACAATCATATTTTACGACTAAAATTGGAAATTTTAATTGCGAAATATAACAGTAATAAATTGAAATCATAATTCCAAGCAATACAATTACGATTATATAATCCCCGATTTCAAATTATTTTTATTGGATCTATCCTTGATAAAAACTGTGGCTTTGACTACAGATATTTTTAATGATGATATTTTACAAGTAATCAATAACATTTTGCCTATTAAGTTACGATTTGAGTAATTGATTACTTGCAATCTATAATATTTTATTTAAATCTGACATAATTTTAATTAAATTTTGCAGGGAATCAATTACATTTCTCCTAATAAGTTACGATTAAACTGATTGATTACTTGTAATCAATAATATTTTGTTTAAGTCTGATGGAAAATTTCATCATTTGCCCTTTCATTTTCAAGAACATCATGATTTATATTTTTTGCAGGTATGGAATCACCTAAGTCGGCCTATAGGTGTAGTGATTGGCATGTTAAGTCAGTTTTGCCTATTGCCGTTGTCAGCATTCATCATCATCTTGCTGTTGCGTCTGGATCCTCTTTATGCAACTGGCATGCTTGTGCTTGCCTGCAGTCCTGGGGGAGTGACATCCAACATATTTTCCTATTTCTGTGATGGAGACATATCTCTCAGGTAAGAATATAAATATGCACCTGTTTACAATTTCTGGGCGCTTAATCAGCCTAAGAAATCGGGTATAGAGTTCTATAATTTAGTAAAATTTAATATAAAAACAAAAAGGTGATGTGCTACCTACCATTCCGTAAAATAATTGCTTCCAGAAATTTTCACCACTGACCTACCATTCTTGTTATACTACTTGTTATACTGCTGTACGGTTGTTATACGGATACTTGTTGTACGGCAATGTAAATCTCATGCCAATTTCTCTAGAGTTACCCTTACTTATGCGTAGGATTTCAAAAGCTATTTCTTATGGTGATCATCTCACATGATACGAAATAACTAATTATTCAAAGTAAAAAGCGTGGTAATTTTTTTTTTTGATTTAAGGCTTATGAAAACTCAACATATTGAATTATTGTCATGAGCAAATCTTTCGCGGGGATATATACTCCACAATGGACAAAAAAAAAACTGGTAATAAAATCTTTTCACTTATCAATCATTTCACAATCATCATATCACAAAAAATTACAATAATTTTTCAGACAAGAAATTGTCCATGCATATATTTTATGCGAATTGATAACCTACGGTAGTCACATATATTGGACTCCTTCGAATACAAGCTCCAAATGGAATAGTTTTACAAGTTTTTTTTTCTTCTCATTTCTGGGCAATGCTCCTTGCGATTGTTTTTTTCGTAAGGGGAAGTCAGCAACTTAATCTTTTTCATTTATAAAGGATCATTGTACATGAATTGTTTGAGAAATTTATTAGAAACGGTTATCCTCTTCCTTTCTATCGATAGATACTCGATAAACAGGCTTGCTACTTTACGTGTTTCAAATTTAAAACACATTCAAATGCATAAACAAGTTAACAGAATTTTTAAAAAAAGATTGTAGTTAGAATGATAAAAATATTATATTTAGTATAATATTCCATAAAATATGTATCCTATTCTTTAAAATGACCGTTCCAAAACAAATATAGCAATTTTTTTCACTTTCTGAGTTCGACATACAGTTTCAACCATAGCTAAATTTATTAATATTTTTTACTCAAATGATTTAATGAAAATAATTTCATGATAATTTTAATAAAGATAAACAAAAATCTTTATTATAAAGTTAAATAACAATTATTTCATGCCAGTTTCTTACATTAAAACTATATGCATTTTATTCACGGTGAAAAAAAGTAAGGTCAAAACTACCGAAATATTGCTGGGAACACCTTAAATCTCAATAATTTTTACCGAACCATTTGGTAATGATTTTGGTAAAATTAACAATAAAATATGGCTTTATAATATTTGATAAAATTTTTCAAGTTCAGCATAATACCTTAGAGCATGATATAAAAATCATTTATTCGGCTAAATTTACTTTTCAGTTTTGTATTTTTTACTAAAATGTGTAGTACTATAATTTTGAAACACCAGATTTTCTAATAAACCGTTACCATATGAACGAAAAAATTACCAAATGAATGGTTTACATATTTTGATTTTATTAATCAGAATTATGGTTTAATTTTTACCAGAAATATCATTACCATACAATACGGTAATTCAACCAGAGTTTTTTTCTCTGTATGACTTTAGTATAATACGGCTGCTGATCATTCTCTCTTAAATAGAGCAACTCCTAATTTAATGATTGAATGGTTTCCCTCCCTGAATATTTATTTTATTTGGCAGATTTTTAGCAAAATTGCACCTTTGGTGAGCACTTAATTATATAAGCATATATAATGAACATGTTACTATGTGTTTATTTCTATATAAATCTATCATAGGTCATTAATATTCTGCTTCAGTTATTAGACCGTTCGAAATTAATTTACTTTTTTTTATTTTCATTCAGAGCTCAGTCTACCAACTCAGTATGCAATGCACGATTTCCGTTGGTTGTCCTTTCTAAATTAGAATTATATAAGTATCTGAAAAGCAAGTTTTTCTCAATAGTTTAATTCTGATCTGCATTTTTCTTCTCAATTTTGTTTCATACATATCTATTTTTTTTCATATGTTCGTTATGAATACATAAAAAAGTTAAAAGATTTACGACGAGATTAAATTAATAATAATTAAAACAATATCTCATGTAGTATGTTCTAGAATCTAGTGAATAAGAATAATTATTTATCTTTATATAATTCAGAAAATTAAAAATTATTTTTTAAAAAAATATGCTACTAATTTTGTAATCGAGTGCTTAAGATCATCAGCAACGCCTTTGGTCCTCTTAACTATTTTGACAATGAAATAATTGTTGCCATTTTCATTTGTATCTATATTATATAAAACACAAATGCTTATGCTGTTAAAAAAACCCGATGAAATTCTTTTTCCGCGTTGGCAACAAAGATGTGCAATATCAATTGAGAAAATAGTCATAAGCAAGTTCAAATTTAAACGTAACACATTTCTGTTTAGATTTAACTCCGGAACTGCAAAAATAGCGAGTAGGAGAGGGGGGAGAGAATTGTAGTTCTTACATAAATCAGTGAAATTATCTTTTTAAAAAAAGTACAGAATTGATTCAAAATAAGTTCTTCTGATGGATCTTATGATCATTAACTATAAAGTTAGTACTTCTAACCATTTGATTAAAAAAATATTTCTACCATCATATTTATCTTCTATAAGTCATTCAAACATAAATTTCCTTATAGAATGCATAATTATTTTAAGGTGAATTTCAGTTTCATTAATTTTTAAAGTCTCTAAACATTCAAAAAGATCGTAAGATTGTCAACAACACGACTACTAACCATTTCGTTATAAAACATTGCTTCAGTTATTTTTATTTTTGTTCTCTAACTTAGCTTTTTCCAATTTCCGCTGAGGAACCGTAAATGATCGGCCCTTTTTTGGTGGAACCAATAGACGCAATGAATGCATTTACAATTGTGCACATTAATTCAATGCACATTAGCAATGCACATTATAATGCACATTATAATGCACATATAATGCACATTAGCAATTGTGAACATATTAACAATGAAACGCTATTAATAATTTTGAAAATATATGATGATCCAAACTTAATTAATTTTATTTGAATGAATAATGAAATTCATATCGTTATATCAACATTATTCTTAAAATTATGCTATATGTTAGACAGTTCAAATTTTTTAAAACTATTGCTACGCAAAATAATAAATAATTATAAAAGATGTATTTTTTACCTGGAATTGCCTCATAACCCTATTTTAACATTCTGGGCAAAAAATTTTCAATTCGCTTAAAAAGTTCTCAATATATGGCGGAATACCCGAAAAGAAAAATTAACATTGAGAGGTGTAAACTGTTGACCGCTCTCTGGAATAAACTTTTGGGACCTTATTTCCCAGATTTCTGCTACTCTCTATACTTTAGGGGTTATAAATCCAAATCTATCGAAAAAAATACCTGTTTATTAAGAGAAAGTTTGTTTTTGTGCCTAATTTCGTAACAAAAATACGCTAATTATTATGCATCTTTGAATTCACTCCCTCAAACCATTAAGATTGATTACGTGAAAATATGATTATTGTGCACGTGCAGGTGATAAGTTTTCTCTTTTTTTTTCGTGCACTAAACATAAAACTTGTATTTTTTCAACGAAAGTGCTTTTACCCGCTACCTATTAAATGTTATAAATTATTACCCATAAATTAAGCATATTTTCATGTCACGTCACATGATTAGATGTTAGGCCACGAAGTCTGAATTTATGGAAGAGGAGGAGAAAAGGCGTAACTGTAGCTGTTATTCATTAAACCGAGAAATTATGCAAATGAGTGTCATTGAAAAAGAGATTAAAAAGGTTTTTGAAATTCTTCCAGAATTGATCAGAGAAATTCTTTTATCTTTATCTACATTTAGTCTTATGACAAAATTCAGTTGCACAACAGATGGTTCAATACATCTTCGAAATTCAGTGCAAATAAAGTTCGAATGTGCAATCACTCAAGTCGTTGCTGACATGTGCTGTTGACACATACAATTCAGACAATATTTTCTGTGTACGATTGATAATGTGTGTCGTGGTTGTCTAGGGATTATTTGAATGTGCATTATCAATATACGTTATTTCTATATCATGCAAACTTCAGTTAAAAAAAATTGTCAAATTTGGAATAAAATAATATTTGTTCATAGAATTGTGAATGCTTAAAATGGCCCAAACATTGCATTTTTATGGACATATTTTTTAAAGACAGAATGGATTAGAAAACTTTCATTGGGCTCTTTAAGAATATGATAAGCGCTCACTTAATTTTTTTTTATTACTTCTTATTTTCCCATTAAGTTAACACAAAACCGAAATACTCTTTGCATCGTCTGTGTATAACCAATTTACAAAGCCCTTAGTAGTAAGTGCATTGTTAAAAAATTTGATACACAATGATAAGACACAAATTTTCAGAAACATTAGCTATCAAGATTTGAATCCTAAAAACAGTTATTCTCATTATCTCTAGAATTTTTTCAAGTTATATACTTGATTATGCAGTTGAATCGTTCAATTTTAACAAGAACATGATTATAAATGCATCAATATGACATCTGAATATGAAAATTTGAATGGAATTAATGTTCTGAACATTTTTATAAGAACAGGATATATGTTGCAATGAATGATATTGTAATTTATTCTGCCAGGAATTATTTTACTTTAAAAAAAGTTTTAAAATAGAAATTAAAGATATAGGAGGTATTTCCAAGAATTATAAACTACAGTTTCGAACCATTTAATTACTCAAAAAATATCTAGATTTTAACTCAAATGTGAAATTAACCAGATGAAAAATCGAAACAGTTAAATTTTTAATGTAAAGACTTATTATTATGCTTTGGCTATTGATTTCAAACTCGAGATCCAAATGATCCTTACATTTTTAGTGCTTTTTCTTAAAACGTGTGAAAGCGTCATAATGACTGATAGAACGTGATAATAAATTATATTTTCAGTTATGTAATGGAATACTAAATGAACTCACAGTATATATCATGTCTGGAAAAAGACGACTTAGTCTTATATCTTCATAGTTCAAATTATTCACATAAAATAAAAACCTTCTTCTTTTAATTTTTTTAGAAATAGTATATCACTTTTTCTGGTTGCTTTTTAAAAAAAAAAATTGCTTCAGTCATTTTAGTATTTTAAAGAACCACGTGAAAGACGTGATTTGTTTTCAAGAAGAGGCGTTAAATGATGTCCCTGACTTCAGATGATATTAATTTGCATCAAGGTTTATCCTTGACCTTAACTTATCTAATTTGTTAAGTCAACATTTGATGTGTTGGAATTATTTTTCAATTGAAAATCCACAATGCCTTTATGCTAATTTTGTTGTCAATAAAATGTTTAAGTCAATGAACTACGAATATGCGTTGTATACGCCTAGAACACTCGTAGATTTTATATATTTCTTCGTGATAAATAGACAATTTTAAATTTTGTATTTGAAAACAGAAAGATGCTCTACTATAACAAAATCTGTTAATTCTGGGAGCTCCCACCCTTGCTCTCTTCCTTGATCAATCCTCATTCATCTGAGATATCTTTTAATTTTATTTATTTACAATAAACACAGATAAGTTACATCAAAATTATTTCTTTTATTTTTATTACAGTTACACAAATTAAGTTTCCCAGTTAATCTGTATAGTTTAATTCCCAATGTTTAGTCCCAAAACTTTTTATTATATTTATACAGATTAAGTTTTCGATTCTTTTTAACGAAGTTTTATTCCCAAATTTTTCTATTATATTTACACAAATTAAGTTCTTGATTCTTATTAACGAAGTTTATTCCCAAAACTTTTTTATTATATTTACACAAATTAAGTTCTCGATTCTTTTTAGAGAAGTATTATTCCCAAATTTTTTTTATTATATTTACACAGATTAAGTTCTCGATTCTTTTTAACGAAGTTTTATTCCCAAAACTTTTTATTTACATTTACACAGATTAAGTCTCGATTCTTTGGTAACAAAATACCAATAAGAGTTTAAAATACTTCACAGCACAAAATTGATAGTTCTAAAATGGAAAGCATTTATTTTCTAATGAAATATATTTATTTTGATAGTGAAGGTATTCATTTCACAGTCCGGAAATATTTATTAAACCCTTAACCAAGATATCGGCATCTTAATAATACTTAAATCATAATATAATACAGATTTGCAATAACCTTAATTAGATATTAATTCAAAATATCATGCTATTAAGCTTAAAAGAAAACAATCAATTTACACATTAATATGGTTCATTGTACAGAGCGCAAAAATGAAAAAATAAATAAACGAATCTCCCAGATTAACTTTTGATCTAATGATCAAATTTTCACGCGCTTAGAATCAGACTTAATGTTTTGATGGAAATAATTCAAATATGCTAAATAGTGCAGACGATGTTTTGAGTTACAAAATCAGACACAAAAACGTATTTTATCTGAATGAACATATCTTTTTTTCTCAGCGAATGTGGATTTCTGACCCCCAAATATGGAGAGTAGCAACAATCTGGGAAATAGGTTCCCAATAGTTTTGTCCGGTGAGCGATCCAAAGTTTAGACCCCTTAATATTAATTTTAATTTTCGCATACTTCGCCGTATCACGAGAAGTTTTAAAGAGAATTGAAAAATTTTTGCACATAATAATGAAATTCGTTTATCCGAAGAAAGTAATATGCGAAAAATAAATTTGTTGTAATTATTTATAATTATTTATCATTTTATATAATAATAGTCGAAAACATTTTAAATTCTAAGGCATAGAAAATTTTACATCATTTTATAGAATGTAATGTTATGTGGCGAAATGCAAATTTTAAGCAAAATAGATAGAATAGTTCCTGGAAAATGGAATTTTGAAAATGGCAAATATTTGAAACTGTTCCTCAAAAAGTTAATAACGGGTGGCAATCACTACTGGGAATACTATTTTTAATTAGGGATTTGTAAATTTTCATTGCATAATATTTACATTAAATAAGTTTAAATTCATTTAAGTTCTTGTTTAAGATGTTTAATTAGTGAAATTTTTTTTTACAGAAATAAAACGGGCATTATGTGTTCTTTATTTTTTAATTTTATGAAAAAGAACGATAATTTAAATTAAAAACGAACAATTTAAAACTTCAAATTGTAAATACTATTGCATGTTTGTCTAATATATTTACTTTAGCTTATAATCTAATAGGAATAAAATAAAATGTTGTGTAATTTTTTGTAACGGCGTTTCGGCTTTTTCTTAACCTTCTGTGTTTTTTTGTTTATAACAGGAAGTATTTAATCTAAGCCTAAGGACGAAATCTTACATCGTGTTTTGTTTGATACTTAACCTTAGGCAAGGGAGGACTCGGCGAAACATAAAAGTATTTTTTATCAAATAGAGGAAAAAAAATTGATAAATTTACAACTACAAGCTTATTCACAAAGCTGTATTTTTGACCTTAGAATTTTGGACAATCTAGCATCACGTTGATTGACTACCAATGGCGCCTTAACACAGTTACTTTCTTCGCATATTTTTTTTGGTGAATGAATATTTTGATTTGAGAAAAAAAATAATTTATGCTAATTACAATTTTAAAGTAAAACTTAATTAAGATTAAATAGTATTCTTTTTCTGAGTTTTAAAAAGCTTCAACTTCAAGCATTGGAATTTTAAGGAATTTTAATATTATTTAAGTATCGTGGTGAATACAAACTCTGTTAAATGATATTTTTAACAACGTTAATCATAAAATTTATTTTTATTGTTATTTAAAATAAATTGCTGTTTAGTTTATCGCTTTATTCAGCAACTATTATTTTTAAACGCAGTAAAAATGACATTTTCTCACCTTTCAATGTTTTATATAAAATATTTCTTCTAATTTCAGAAATGAATATTTTAGTAGGTTAATATTATATTTCCCCTATTTTGTGATTATTATTTGATGCTTAATAGTTTTAATTATTAATTTGTGTTCAATGATTATAAAATGGTTGAAATGCAATTTATTTTATTGCTTTTTTACCATATTCCACCAAAACAGTGAAATAACCATAAAAAAGATGATATTCACACCATTAAGTGCAATAAAAAAAACACATATTGATTGTTTTTGCGTAATACGATTTAGCAATCAAAATTTTGTCAGCGCCAACTAGGCCCACCTTATAAAGCTACTTTGTTCCTGGCGGCTGAATACATACTGTAGGTGAGAGGGCTAAATCTGCCAATCTCATAACCAGCAGAACAGTGGTTCGCATCCCAGCGTTGATACCACAATATTTCTTTCAATCCTTCAATGTATGAAGAGTTTCTAGAGTCCTGCAATCTTCAATCAATAACCCTAAGCTATTAGAATACGAAACTGTCATTCCCGCATAAATGGCGCTGCACCCACAGCGCTCCAATGGCTATTCAAGTTTTATTTTTATGGTTTAGAAATTACGCCGTTACAAAACCGTGTAGTTTCGTATTCACGGTTTTTTAACCGTACCAGTTGTAAACGGTTTCAAAACCGTAAAAGTTAAGAGATGTTCCTTACCATAAACTTTTTAGTTAATTGTATGGACAGACTGCAGCCGATTATTTACCGTAATTTCAAAGTAAAAATTCCTTCAGTGCTTTAAATTTACGAACAAACTAATTGATAAAAAATTTTAAACAGGGATATATTTTTAAAAAAAAATTAAGTCATTTACCAGTTTTTTATTTTAAGATTAATAGGTATCGATATTGGTAGAAAATCGCAATTTATCAATGAAACACACATCACTAAGCCGTTTTGTTTCAGTAATTTGTAAACGTTTTCATCTGCTTAGATGCAAACGATATTTTGCAACTTTTCAAAGAGACATCTAAATGCCTTATCTGATATGAAGTGAAGCGAAGCTGCTTTTTTCTTCCTCGCTTTGCCGATTTTGTGTCAAGTTCACTTTCAAGATTATCGAGAAAACTTGAACTACTTTCGAAAGAAAATGTTGCTATTTATAAAAACATTCTTTTCTGTTTGTTTACTCAATGATCTTCTTAAATTTACTTAAATAATATTTATTAGTTGCATTGGAAATATTTTGGTAAATTGTTTAAAAAAAATTTTTTCATACAAAATGTTAGCATTTGTTTAATAATCAATGCAATAAATAATTTTTTACTTTTTTTTTAAGATTAGGAACTGTTTATAATGACCTGTTTTGAGATTGTATTAATAATAAGCACATTTTCTATTATTATATTAGGTAAACAAGAATGTTCGGAATAGAATAAAAAAAAAATTATAAAAATACTCAAATCATATCTTTAGATTTTGTCTAATGAGTAAATATTACATAATATCAATATATATTACAAATAATAATTTTAAAATATTTTACGAATATGAATAAAAATTTTCAATAAAGAAAGATTTTCCGAAAAAATTTAGAGTCTTCTCAGAAAATTAATGAACTTATTCGACTTAGTGTATATACTGAAACTCTTTAAACAAACTCAAAAATAAAAATTTTGAAACTGTTTGAAGTATTTTAATACGATTTAAACGATTGATAATTCAAAAAAAGGTGATAACTAAAGATATGGTGTCAGTTGATATAATGAAAAATCTTTCAGCATTTACCACAGCATATATAAGTTGCATACTTCTCTATGAAAAAAATTTATTGTCAAAACTACCAGAATATGGTAGAATTAATCTGGTTTTATAGGAACATCAAAATGCTCGGTGATTTTTACCGAAAAACTTTGATCCTGATTTTGATAAAATTAAGAATGATATATGGTTTAATAATAACTGATAAAATTTGGTAAATGTCATAAAATTTGGTAATTTTACAATCATTTTGGTATTTTTTTTTACTAAATGTGTAGAAAGAAGAAATATAATTTTGAAAACTAGAATTTCCGGTAAATCGATACCATACGAGTGAACAAATCACCAAATGAAGGATTTAATTACCTTATATTTTGGTTTCATTAACCAGAATTATGGTTTTTTTCTACCAGAAAAATAATTACCATACAGTACAACAATTTCACCGGAATTTTTATTTTTATTTTGTCCTTCCAATGCCTTTTAATACTAGTGAGAAGGGTTTTAAGCATTTATCTAAAAAATTGTTGCGATTGTGTAACTTACATATTCGATTTGTTTTTGTAATATTTTAAAGAACATTGATTCACTTTTTAATAATTTAGATATTAAAATGTGGATCACAGATTTCCTTGATTTCTTTATCGACATTCTAGAGAAAACTTTATTTCTACAGACTTGAATTTCTAAAGAGCTTTCTTAAAGAATACTGAGCCACGTGAAAGCCTTATGCAATTTACAAAAATACGAAAACTCCAAAGTTCTTTTCTTTCTTTTTCATAAAATATTTTTTTTCTAAAATCAACAGATAAGCTCTATTCTTCTTTACGTTATCTGATCTCAGTAACGTCAGTGTTTTATGTAGAAAAATAAAATGGCATTATATTTATTAATAATCATTATTATTTTTAAATACAATTCAAATCAGGTAAAATAATGAGAATTGGGGAATACTTAAGATCACGTTTAAGGAGATTGTCACGCGAAGAAACAGCTGTCCTTGATAGCCATAGAACTTGACACACATATTTTACAGGAAAAGCAGCTTTTTTCTTTGAAAAATAACAGTTAAAATGTTACTTTTTTCTTTCCTCGCTTTAAAGCAGGCCAAGGGTAGGTTATCGTAATATTAAATTATTGTAAAATATTTGTTTTAATTATCAAACAATATAAGTTTATTGTTAGCCGTATAATAATTAAAGCATATATGAATAAGGGCGTGCTTTATGTGATAATTTATATTATTATTAAAAAAGATTATGGCTACTGTCCGAGATTTTTTTGCCAAGCGAAATAAAAAAATTATAGTTTAAATACCGAGCTACTTAAAAAGAACAATATACTTAAAAAATGACAAGAAAATATATGGTTTGTTGATTTCTGATTTTTTGATCATATTTTTAAAATTACATATAAATGTATACACCAATTTTTAAAATTAGTTCTAAAGTTTTTCAACAGATGGCGAAATTAAAAAACACTAAAGCAATTTTATTTGTTATATATCAGTGAGTTTTAAATAAGATATTTGCAAGGGCGTCTGTTAATTTTGCCCCCCGACAACACCATGCTGTTACCGCAAATGGTAGTTATTTTTCAAAGTATTATTTTACTGTTACTTTGCCAAAATTCTATTTTACTAATGTTTATTGTTTGTTCTCTTTCTGTACAAACATAATAATATCAAATTTCGTTGTTCATTGAAACAAATATCCACAAGTGTAATATTTATATATAAATTGCCTTTAAAAATTATTTGTATTATTATTATTTAATTATTATTGAAATTATAGTATTAGTATTTAAATTATTATTGAAAAACTTGAAAAATTTATGACCGTGAACAAAAGTAAATTTAGTGTAGGATATCGTACTTGAACCTCGTAACTGAAACTCTTCCTACTTTTCTTCGGAAATACAAAGAATTTCACATAAATTCTTGCTTTTTTTTTCCTTTTGAAGTAAATAATACATTTCAAATCACCATAACTATTGCCAAAATTATTAAAAACCACAAAAAATTTATACCTATAAATCATGTGAGCATTTTATTTGTCTACTAAATCGAAAATATTCTTACAAAAACATAGTCCTGTAAAACTATTCATAAAATATTTAAAAAAATAAAAATAAAAACAGTAGATGAAATAGAATTGACCTAATTTAGACTAAAGTTTATCCACATCATTTTTTAAAATTACGCTTTAAATTTTATTTTTATAGAAACGTATCGGTAGTTACACATTAGCATTTTAATGACTTCAAATGTAAGAACTAATTCAAAATATTAAACGTTTTTTTTTTTAGAAAAAGCAATAAAACGCGAAATTAGGAGAAATATTTCATCACCTCCGAGATAAAGTGAAACCTTGAATTGCTTGATGACTGCAAAAATTAAAAAAAGAAGAAACAAAAACACTCTTTACGCATGCCTTAAAACAATTGCAGTTTTCCTGCAATTTGCAAACAATTGCGTAGTCTTCAAACAACAATTAAACATCACTAAAAAATGAAACAAACATTAAATAATGAAATTTTAAAAGAACTTAAAAACAAATTTTTCCTAAAAGTTTGCTTTTAAAGAAAAGTAATTAATTAGTGGTGTACGTTTTTGAAATTAAATACGTATTATAAATTTTTCCATTGTTAATAGTTTAGTTTTTGGCTTTTGTTCTCCAAATATAACAAATAAATAAGCATTTGTCTCTCCCAAAAATGATCGCAAATGATATTTAACAATAAAATTTATCCTGATTATTAAGCACATCAGAAACCTCCATTTGTCACTAGTTCATTTACAAATGACTCACACTTAACATACATTTATTTACCCGTATATGCCCGTATTTTCAAGATCGCAGAATTTCAAGAATGAAAAATCTGAATACGTCCAAAGATATCATATCTTAGTACTTGAAAATCATATCATTTGATTAAAAAAAAAAAAAAATTAAGGTGATCCGTGTTTTATTTTGTGTACAGTGTACAGTTTTTTCAGTAAGATCTACAAATTTACAACTCTGCAGTTTTTAAAAATTTGCGCTTTGTTTTCTTAAACTGACATTAAAATACATCCATATTATTTAAATCAAAATGTATAGTTATTCCGACATTGTTTGACATTGTTTTCTTCCTTTCAGTGTTACAATGACTACGTGTTCTACGGTGGCTGCCTTGGCCATGATGCCACTAAACATGTGGGTGTACGGACAGTGGCTGGAGACAGGAGCTTTGACCATTCCTTACAGTAAAATGTCCATTTCTTTGGCTTCTGTGACTGCACCAGTTGGCGCTGGTATGCTGTTTCGGTGGAAGTTCCCCAATGCAGCACCCTACATCACAAAGGTGAGTGACGTCATCCTGAATGCTTCTTTTTTTATATTAAAATCTTGGAGGTGCACTCGGGAACCCCGTACATTGTTGTGCAAACTCTCAGAAAATCATGTCCAATCGATTTGCTCCCAAACGCACATTGCTGTATTCGACAAAATGACTTGCTCATATACCAAGTCTGGGTTCTAAGATATTTTTGTTTACCCCAAAATCAGACATATGAAAGTAATTCATGAAAAAATAAACAATTAAACAGAAATAATTATATTAACTATTAGTGCAAAATTCCAATTTAACAAGAAAAAGAGAAGTATCAGCTGAATTGTCTTTCCGTTCAGGAAGCTGGACTATCGGAGCCTAAATCAGCTTCATAATCATTAAACGAATCTAAATGGACGCAGGAAGCGCCTTCTAAATGCCTTAAATCTATACTATAATACAATGTATACAAAATTATGTACTGAATTATAATTTTTTTTCAGTCTAATAATTTCAAAATGGTTCATCAGCTATCATAAATTATTATATTTAAGTATGTCTATCATGAAATGCTGCGCAATAAGGTAAAATCAGTGTACTACTTTATACTATAGAAATACTACTTTTGGTTAAAGTGTAGAATCGGGGACCCCTTGGATTGGCTACAAGTTTTAATTGTAAAATTTTGCTGAACTCAGTTTCTGGTTACTATGATATTCTTTTCTTGCAGTCTCTCCTTATAATAAAATATAAAATATACGGCAGGAATATCCTTGTTTATTTAGTAACTAATTAATGTTTCATTTTTATCATTAAAATGTGTCCCATTGAATTTAGTTACCGAATTTTAAATTGTAAAATTGTCTGTACTTTTAAACCTTCAAACATTTAATAAAAACTTACAAATATTTACAGCTAAGAAATTTGTAAATTATATAAATAAGTTCAATAAAACATATTTTAATGAATAAAATGAAATAATAATTATTCAGAAACATTCACTAGTTACTGAATAAATAAGGAAATTCTGGACCTAATTCTCCGTAGATTTTACATGGAAGGAATAAAAATATTTTGTTCTTCTTTTTGCTTGAAGAAGCTTCTTTTTGCTTCTTTTTGGCCCCCATAAGTTTAACAAAGTTACAAAAAATACAATAGCATGCATTTTTACATGTTTTCCAAAAATTTCTTTAATTTAGAATCATTTAAATAAATGTATTCCACTTTTGTATGCAATTTTTGCAGATGTTTAATGAAGTATTATGATTTTTTTTTCTCTTTGGCGAGGCCTTGGCATATCAAAAGAATATTCTGGAATGCATAAGTCACAAGTGATTTGTCAACCGTAACCATTTTAAAGTTAGCATTCTCAATAACAAAACTGTTTAAAATTATTTCGCAAGATTTAATGATAAGCATTATTTGTTTTTCTAATTTATAAAAAAAAGAAGAAAGAAAAACACTTTACGATCTGTTCTAGGTCATGTTAT
The DNA here is from genome assembly GCF_982258835.1 of Parasteatoda tepidariorum. Lineage (NCBI taxonomy): Eukaryota > Metazoa > Arthropoda > Arachnida > Araneae > Theridiidae > Parasteatoda > Parasteatoda tepidariorum. The sequence goes on along the minus strand of NC_141756.1, from coordinate 15,773,726 downwards.
TTTATCCCGTGATACTCGATGTCTTAGCTGGCTCCTATACGAATTTTCTCTAAATAAGTGCCATAAATCTTACTTATCTTTGAATTTATATCAAGAAGTATAAGTATTATGTTCTTTATATAAATAGTCATATTGTTTCGCAATATATCGAGAGATTAACGTTCTATTAAGACACTGAGGAAAAAAGAAAAGCATGGCCAAATCTGCCAGAATATGGTAAAGTTAAACGTGTTTCTGCCTTTACGACAACACCAAAAAGCTCGGTTATTTTTTACAGAAGCGTTTTGTTAATGATTTTGATAAAATTTGCAATAAAATATAGCTTTATAATTTGCGATAAATTTTAATAAATGTGGTAAAACTTGGTAATTTTATCATGATACCTTAAAGCAGGACATAAAAACTATTTATTTGGTTAAATTTACTTTTCAGTTTTGCATTTTTTTTACTAAATGTGTAATAATCAGAACAGAACTATAACTTAAAAAATCAGAATTTCCAATAAGACGTTTGTATATAAACGGAAAAATTACCAAATGAATGGTTTAAATACCATATATATTCTTGGTTTTATTAATAAAAATATGTAAATACTTTTTTAACCAGAAATGACATCACTATTCAGTACGGTAATTTCGCCAGAATTTTTTTCATCATGAACAAATTAAGGCTATCATTCCCTTTGAGGCTGGAATATTGCTCAAGAACTAATATTCAAATGAAATCTTAACTCGATTCGTAAACTTATTTACTTGCTTTATTTAATGGGAAAAAATAAGTTTATACACATTACTAATTAAGCAAGGTCCCTGCTAAAGTTCACAGAAATGACAGCTATTTGCAAAATTTTAAAAAATTGTAAAGAGCAAATATAAACAAGGCATAAATCAACATTAGCTTTTTTCAGTATTAAATAACAATATATTGAATAACAGCACTTGAGGCCGATATTGCGTAAGCGCCTAAAGGCTCAAATATTGCGTAAGTGTCTAAAGGTAGGAAGGGTTTGGTGATTTGCTTTTTTTTTTCTTTGTTGATTGAGGGGAGGCATGTACAAAGTTTATGTAAGTCACTGAAATCCTTTTATTACCAGAAAGAAAAAATTTATAGGCTAAAAAAAGTTAACAAAAAGTCTTAGAAAAAAATTATGCTTGAAAATTTTCAAATTTGATATAAATGCTAATTTTAGGGAGAGAAAAAAAATTTCAGGGAGTTTCAAAGCTTTATAAAATAAATTAAAAAGGTAAATTTTACTTGAATGTATTTCTAAAATTTTTAAAATTAGATTACTACAGTAGAAGTTAAAGAAAAAAAAGTGAGATGTTTTTTTGCGTAAAAATTGGAGGGTGTCAGATTGCGTAGTTTTGCTGACAAGTGGGAAGAGAGGGGGGGGGGGAGGTATAGTTCAAAAGCGTCAAAAACATGCTCACGTAATATCTGAACGCTCCCTTAATATTATAACTCGGGGCTCGATTTGTAAGTGAATAGAAGAGCTCAGGGAAATATAGTGGTAAGTCACACTTTTTTCAATGTGACCAATTTTATTTTCACTATTTATATTAGCAGTATTTAGCTATCTTTTATGTTTATGAATAAAATGCAAAATGGTAAAGAGTTACATAACTGTCTGATATGTTTGAGTGAATTCTAACAAAACAATAATTATTTGTAATTTTTTATAGTAATTTGGACTCGAAGAGTTTAAGTGAAACAATTTAAGCCTCAAATTCCTTTGTTTTCAAAATAATTCAAACCTAAAAAAACAACAAAATTACTTTTTCGTGTTTCAGATTTACTTAATCTTATCTGATACCATTTTTAAAAGGTAATGAATGGCAACAATTCATCAATATTAAAAGCTCTGAATGTCAAGTTCAAAAAACACGCCAAATGTTATTTATTTTTCTTTTTTAAGTCTTTTTCAAGGATTCCATCAAGAAATTGTACTTGGCGTGACATATACAGAGCTTCACGAAGAAAATAAAGACAAGCAGTTATGCAAACTCTACTGTAATTTTCTTGATTGAATATTTATTTAAACTTGGGGCGAATCGATACAGCGAGTTTATTTCGTTTTGTTTCTTGGAATAAATATGTTGAGGGACAGCATAGAATTATAAAATATTTGGTCTTTCAAGATAGTGAAGGTCACCGACTAAAACCCTAAGCATGGAAAATCAGCTAAAGCGGAAAATTTTAATTTATTTAAAATTGAAGGTCGCACGAATACTTGTGTTAATAAGTCGCCCATCACTCTACAGCATAAAGGTGTAATTACCCAATTTAGAAAGAGGAATAAAAAAATTTTCATTTTAAAAATTTAAATCGAAACAATTTTTTTCTCTTCTTAATACCTTAAATTTGATAGACATTTTTAATGAAAACTCGAGTAGCAAATATTACTTGTTTTAAAATCGGTGCAATTAGTTTATTAAAATATATTTGATATTTTATAACTGTTGATTTAAGGTCAGTAATATCTTCTTTGTCAAAAACTGCAAGAAACTAATGCCTAAAGTCTCTGTTCCATTTGATAATTTAGCGCAATTTTAATTGCAGCTTTTAAATCTTGATACAGAGCTATTATTTATGAATTCAAATATGTATCCTGAAGTTTATCTAAAATTCTCGAATTAAACTTGAATATCGCATAATATATATATATATGCTTTACTCAAAAAAAGGCAAACTTCGTTGCCAGCAATTGGTATGACAGTATTCTATATCATAGCAACGTTTATGTTTAAAATTTCTATGGCCATTTTAGAAAAGATCTAAATAATTGCTTTGTAACTAATTTTTATTTCTATAAGAATGCAAAATTAATCTAAATAAATACTTAACGTATACTAACTATTCACTTTAAATATTAGTTAAGACAACATAACAAAATGAATAATTGCTGTAGTGTTGCCAATGGATGGAGCCAATATCCATATATCCGACCGCATGGTGCCATGTAAGAGAAATATGTATATAAATTATCGTTAGGAACTCAATATTAAAAATCATTGCATGGTTTATCTTTTCATTTAAATTTTGTCAGTTTTTGGCAAATCTAGGTCAATTTGTATTGAGCTAAAACAATAAAAAGGGCCTGAATTTGATAATGTTTAAATAAACCAGATGTGTTAGTGTATAAATTAATACAGAATTTTGATAATACTGATTGTTAGTAATCCAAATATTTCTCTCTCTCATTTCTATTATTATTATTTTTTGACACTAATCATCAAATTTTTCTAAACTACAACGCATGTGATCAATGCAAAAAAAGTAGGCAAACATCTTCAAGTGCAAACAAATGTTGATCTGTGTTGGAATTTATACAAAGTAGTATTTTATAACGTGTATGAATAAACTAAGCATTCTTAGATGATAGAGATGTTTAAGCTCATGTCAGTTTTGCGTCAATTTATGGTGTAACTACCACTACGATTATTAAACATCAATTCACTAGTAAATAAGACATGCTAACTCGATTTATTATTGGGGTACCTTTCGATAGATGAAGGTTAGTATAGACGTTAACACTATCTCCATAAATTAGTCATGGGAAAACGTTTTAGCTCCATTAGTGACTCAGAAATGCAAACAGTTGATGGATTGCTGAAGGTCAATTGAGCTAGTTCGGCATATATTGTCTGATATGGAAATGTCTAAATTACTTGGTGACATATAGATGAAATGAAGATTATCTGATTAACCTTGATACGCGCACCTAATTAAAGTAAATAAGATAATTATCTTATTTACTTAAGATAATTATCTAACTTAGTTAACCAAGCTAGGTTGATTATATGTGCCACAACAACATATAATGTTTTACCTGTAACTAGGTTTTGCACATGCTACTTTAACTATTTTATACGTGTTTTCCATTATTTCAGGTTTTTTGCGTGCTGTTTTATGGTTTTCATATATTTTTATATAATTTTCTTATTACATTTAATTGCAGTTAAGTCCGTTTTTTTTTTTTTTTTTTTTTTTTTTGAAATATGAATTTCTATGAAGTTATGACATGAACAGAAAGCGTAACTTATCTGTCTTATTTCTTCTTCATTATTTCTACAATTTGGGGTGAGTCCTGACATTCACCGTAAGTTTATTCTAGGTAGAGTGTGGCCTTCAGGAGAACTCGATTCGTCTCGCGTCGTGACGGGTACTATGGTTACAAGAAAAGGTCACTTCGAATAGGGGTGTGGGGTGAATAGTTTTGTCTTAATCTTAGCGTAGGTCGTAGTGAGTAAACCAATCGACCCCTTCTTTCTTCCATTTCACCCCCATTAGAAATGTGCTCTCGCTTGTTACCATAGCAGCAGACAGTCCCAGACTTTCAGTCTGGAGGAGTTCTCCTCAAAGCCGCTTTATATATTTGCTTCCAGCGACTATTTTTCATCCGTCTTTTGAAATTACTGCGTTTTAAAGTTGGTCATATTTCACCCTGTTATATTTTTTTTTTTAGAGTAAGAAGAATTGAATTAATACACAGCTCTTGCTTTTTTTAAAATTTCAAGTGCTACAATTTCACTTTTTAAGCATATTAAAGATTCAATATTGTTTTCAGATCGGAAGTTATTGTGGATTTGCTATTATCTTCATCTGTCAAACGATGGAACTGATCATCTTTCCTGATATATTCGACGGCATCGGTTGGCAGTTTTACGTAGCTTTGGTCATTCTTCCATTCATTGGTCTTTCTTTGGGTTATGGATTGGCCTTCATCTGCAGACAACCTCCGCCAGTTCGAAAAACTATAGCAATTGAATGTTCCATTCAAAATATTGGAACGGCATTAACCGTTATCTCCTTGTCATTTCCTGTAGAGGTAAGGAAAAAAATATTTACCGGTTTGGTCAATTTAATTGATTCCACAATCCTTTTTTTGTTAGGAAAAAACAAAATCAATGACTAAAACTACACTGAGAAAAAAAGGATGGTTAAAACTACCAGAATAGGGTAAAGCTTCCCGTGTTTCAATTTTAAGGACTGCGTATTTTATGTTGAATTGCTAAGAATTAATTGTCTGAAACTATATTATTAAAGAAAAAAAAAACACTTTATATAGATTTTTTGAAATTAATTTTAACATTTTTACTATATACAGTTAGGTAAACTTTGCTGATAAACTTGAAAATGCTTTTTTATATTAAGTTTGGGAAGAAGTTTTTCAATTACGCATAGTAATCTGCCTTAGGTTTAAACAAAAGCTTTTAAATTTTATAAACCTTAGTCTTCAACCTGAATAAGCGAAAGAACATTTTAATTTTAGAAAGAAAAAAAAATTAATAATTTTGTTAAGATGTAACAAGCTAGCAATTTCAATTATATTAAAAGTAATCATAAAAAATTAAAATTGATAAACAATAATTAAAAACAATCTATTTGAATTTTTAAAAAAAAAATCAAAAAAATTATTTTGAAAGCTTGTTTAAAATGCCTGTCAATGAGCATTTTTTTCAACAATAAATGCACTATATTTTATTTTCGTTGTAAAATTTGGAGGCAAAGAAATTATGCCAATATTTGTCTTGTTGCTTCTTGCTAAATAAAATTTATATTTTACCATTTAATTTGATAGAAATTAATTAGATGCACTGTAAAAAATCCCTGATCCAATTCCGGTGAAAATTGCTAGCATCCTGGATAAAGCTTCCGTAAAATTCATTTTATTGCAAAATCCATTTTTACCTTAAAATTTTATACCGTAATTTTAACAGTATTATCTATTTAATTACAGCAATTCAGTGATTTTACAGCAAATATTACTAAAATATTACGGAATATCAGATTTTTTGTTCCAATATTTTATAGCAATGATAAAGATAACTTTAAAAAAAAAATTAAAGTAAAATTGCATTTTACGGTAAAATGCACCGGCACCCTGAGTGCTAGTACTCTTAAGCATGATTTGAACCAGAATTCTTTCATAGTGCTGAAGCTAATTTTCCAGAACGTAGTTTCCATGTTCATTTTAACAGGCACTAGTTCAAGCATAGTTTCAATTCGGGAAAAGCTATTTCATCTACTGTTTGTTTAAGATAAGTACTCTTCCAGACATTCGTCTGGAGCTGTGGCGGTGACTATGGTAACGAGGTATGATTATTTCAAGTAGGGGTGCGGGGTCCTTTTTTAGGACTGGTTTCGGCGAGAGAAAAGGAGACCTCTTCATCGAAGCTACCCTCCCCAAAATGCCCTATTCTTGTTTCCATAGCACCAGACTGCCGAGGACTTTGTGGCGGTAAGAGTACTTATCTTAGACAAACAGTACCTAATATTTCTGTTGATCGAAGAGTGATTTAAACACATCATTAAATACATTTATCTAATCGTGAGTTTCCTTTATTTTCAGTTGCAAAAGAAGATTTTGGCTTTCCCATGGTTGTATTCCTTACCTCTTATAACTACAGTCACAGTTACTTGCTGTTGTTATCAACTCTACAAGCGTACTTGCTTCAAAAATAGATTCGGATCTTGTGAGAAGAAATTGAACGGCTTGGCAGGTAAGGCATGATTTTCGAAATTCAATGATTCAGATTAATTCAATTTTATTAGAAAAATAAGATGAATTAGTTCTATGGAAATTTTCATAGCGATATTTAGTTTTCAGAAAAGACATTCGGAAATAATGCGTCCTTTTGAAAATTCTTTAGCTAAAATTATTGTTTTTTATTTTGAAATTTTTTATGACTTCTGAACACTAAGTGTTTTGAATCAGATCCAAAGTTATTGTCAACAAGTATTTAAATATAATTTAAAAAATGTAGTGTAAAATGAATTCATGTGCCTGTAAAAAACTAAACATAAGAAGAAAAAAAAAGGAATTTAATATATTTGCAATTGCAAAAAGTTACAAATAAATAATCTAAAATCAAGTAATATAAATTATGTAAGCTTGACAAACTACACAAAAACTCAGCAGATATATTGAATGCGAATATAAAGTTAATAAACAAAACGGTCCAACATATTTGATTTTAGCTTTAACTTTTCCAGTAAAGCAAACAAAGCATGAAAGCAAAACAAAATGTTTCATTTTGTTATGCTTTCATGCAAAATTAAACCTTTAGGCGTGAACAGTGGTCGCAAGTAGCGCTCTAGAAGTAGTGAAACTACTGTAATAGCTAACTTTTTTCGCAGTTTGTAGTGTATTCTGCTACCTTTTTAAAAGAGTAGTATATTGAGTAGAGCTATACAAAAAAAAACAGTAGTTTATAGCGATTCCTGGCAACTACTTTTAACGTTAGTTAAAGAGAAACACGGTTCTAAAGCAACTAATTTTTCGAATTTGATGGGTATAAATCTGCGCTGGTCAGTCAATGATGCAATGACAATGACCCTGTGGCTGCAGCTAAGCTTTAACAGAAATGACATATCTAAAACCACCTAAAACTATTATTTAAACTAGCCATTACGAAAAATAGAAAATTAATCGCTTTGATCACACTTTCATGTGCGAATGTACACTCGTTAAACATTGATGTTATTTTAAAGAAACGGAACGTATTCTCGATGTACTTAATTTCTTAGAGGAAATAAAACAGCATTAAACAATAAAAAAAAACTGATAATTTCGTATTTGATATTTTCGCACTTGTTAAATTAAATATTCGCTGTCGGAAAAGGCATAAAAAAGTTGAAGGTTAAATAAACAAATTCGAAAAAAAAAATGTTTAAGAATAACAAACTCGATCTTTGTAAACATGAATAAATATTTCTTAATTGTTTCCTTATATTTAATGCAAGCCAACTTCTTATTCAAAACTATTTTGAGCATAGGTGTAAATTAAGTTCTCTAGAAAAGTTCGCCTTCTTTAAAATAGTGAAGAAGTTATTACAACTCCAATGTAGTTTGCAGTCGCAACATTTAAAGCAAAGTAGTTGTAGTTATTTACATTTATATTTGCATTGTAATATATTTGCATTTGTTATAAGCATTTGTAGAAAACTATAAGACTAATGTAGTTTTTCCAACCACTGGTTAAGACATTTCTGGTTTAAAAAAACAACAGCATAATTCCAGAAATAAAATCAAAACATGAGATATTTAAACCCTTTATTTGGCAATTTTTCTGTTCATAAGGTACCAGAAGTTATGGTTTTTAAGATTATAGTTCATATTACCACACAATTAGTAGCAAAAAGTAAAACTGAAATGTAAATTTAATCAAATAAATGGTTTTTAGGCCAGGCTTTAAGGAATCATGATAAAATTACTAAATTTTAACACACGTTATAACACCATATTTTATTGTCAAGTATATAAAAATCATTACTAAATCTTGTTGTTCCCATAGAACCAGAAACATGGTAAATTTGACCATGTTCTGAGTAGCTTTAGCGATTTATTTCTCAATTCAGAGAAAGGGTTTATAGCAGAAGTCCCCAACCTTTTTGTACCTAAGAATAAATACTGGAATAACGGTCGAATGGCGGGCACCACTTATTTTTTCAAGATAAATTTGTAGTTGGTAGACATAGGTAATAATACACACTGCATATAATGCACACAAAAGATTAATTTTAAAAATTAATTCAATATATGAGTATAATTAGTATTAATATTCTTGTGTAAAATAAATGATTACTAAATTGCTTGCAAAACATACGAAGTATATACTCAGTATAGAAGTCAGCTATATAGCTGGCGATTTCTATTTTGGTTGTGTTTATCATTGAAAAAGAAAAAAAATTACATAGCATTTTATGGGAAAATGGAAAACTGAAATATTTTGTCATTGGGCACAAGCAGCGAGTGCACCTAGACAGAACGACGGGTGCCATGGTGCCCGTGGGCATGGGGTTGGGAATCCCTGGTTTATAGTAATTTGCACAAATAAACGGAAGAAGAAAAAAAAAATTTATTGACGAAATTGCATGCATACGGAAGTGCCGTTTGTGTTTGTGTAACAAAATGTTTGTGTTTTATAACAAAATTTCTTCCTACCAATGGATGTGAAATATCAATCTGACGTAATTTTATATTTCAGTTCATGTCCCGATTCCGGTGGTGGAGAAAGTGATGAATGATAAACCAGAAGAGATGCAGTCTTTCATTCAGGCAGAAAGACTGACAACTGTATAAAGCATGAAATGTTCCTTACTATCTGTGATATGCGGCGATTATTATTATCTTTTTGTACAGGCTGCGATTTGCGAAATGGACTTCAGAATATGCATTTTCTTTGAGAAGTTTTAACTGTGAATATATTGAAGTCAAAAAAACGGATGATTCTTTGATACATGAATCATCACTACTTGTGTTTGTGATCTATTTTCGTCTATTTTTATATATTTCCTACAATTGAACTTTATGCAAGGTTTTGACTACTTCATTGTGAAACTGAGCTACCAACTCTAATTTCATGTTTTTAATTTTTATTCTGCTGTACTTTTTGCAATTTACTTGGAACTTTATATATTGTATTTATGATTCAATCTGTTGAAAGATACTATTAAAAACCAAATCATTATGTTTTTGTCTATTTTTTTTCTTATTAACTACTATCTGAATACCCGTTCTTTTTACGGGATGAAATAAGAATTAAATGATCAATATTAATCTTCACTACGAAATCATAACTGAAAGATATATACTGACCATGCCGACACAATTACTTAAGCTAAAACAATTAATATTTTTATTTTATTTTAATTGTTTGTTGCCATTCCCGTTGGCTTTTTATTATCAGCTTGCGTTTGTTTTTAGAAATTCATCCCTAAAGAAGCATGTTTTTAGAAGTTCATCCCTTCAAAATAAGGAATTTGGGATATATATATATATACTGTGAATGACGAAATCGTTGGTTGTTGAACTCCACCGGTGAATATTGACAGTCACATAGTCACTTTGGTAAATGTCCGAAATATATACTAGGTCTAGTTAAGTGCCGCTGTCTGGTATACATTTGCCCGGTATGCCCTACACCAATGTTAATTTAAGGTTCAGTGGCCCTGCCCGGTAATACGAACACTGATGTTTCTCCTAATATCCTCCTCAGCAGATATTTATGCGTAGTTCATAGAGTTAACTTGCACAGTTTTCTCACATTTCCGGAACATTCCATTGATATTGTTGAACGATAATTAAAAAATTGTTAACTGAAACTTTTTTCTTCTTTTTCATATGTGAAATAAAAATTTACAATTTTAACAAAATATTACATTTTTTAAAATTAAATTTTAATAGATTTTATTTCAAATATTAATTTTTTTAATAAATGTTATTTTTTATTTGAATAGTATATTTCGTTATTTATTTATAAAATTAAATTTACAACAAAAAACAGCAAATGAGCGTATTCTAAAAGACCAGAGCTACGTTCTTTTATCAAATTGAATTCGCAACACAGGTGACAATCTTTTAATTTATTTAAGAAATGATTCTAATAGCTTTAAAAGCTTTATATTTTAATGAATTTTGTTTTCTTTGAGATGCTGCGTTCTAAAATAACATTAAAAACAGGGTGCGTAGCCAAATCTTTGAGTCAAAAATAAGCACTTTTTAAAACTTTTCAAGCACTTTACAAAAATTTTCAATCACTCAAAAAATTCACATTCAATCAATGAAATAAAAAAGTAATCTAGCACACAAAAAAAATTAATAATTTTTATTTATATTTTTAAAAAAATTTCTAATCCATTTAACAATCTTACACTACAATAAACCCTTTCTTTCCAAGATAATTTTTAAAAAAAAATAGGTTACTAACCAGTTTTTAGCAATGTGGAGTTTGCTACTACTACTCTTAAAATGAATTACAATTGATTCAATCACATAAAACAAAGATTTATTAAGATTTACAATAACAATTTCACTTAAATGCAAAAAAGGATATAAACATACATAAGGCATATTTATTTTCCATACAGTTTCATATATAGTTTTCATGTTATTTCTTATCAACAAATAGTTAATTAAATGACAGGAACATTATTTTTTATCTGATAATTTGTTTTCTGGATCCAACAGTTCTTTCTGCTTTTTATGAATATCAATTCGTATAGCATTAGTTTTTTTCAAAAAAGAAAATTTTCTGCCTGGTGAGCCAGCTCGCTTGCTTTATTGTTCAGATTTATTATATATTTCTCTAAATCTATTCTTTTCTTTTTTATACAGAACATTTCTTCTTCTTTCGTTTTCTTTTATTTTCACTTTCCGTTTCTCTAGCCTTTTGGGCTTCTAGGTACACTTCTATACTTAGCATGTGCGCTGCTACATGAAACACGCATTTCTCTCGTTATTTCAACATTTATGGAGCCCCCCACATTTTTTTACATTATCGTAAATAATTCTCTGTGAAATATAGGAATTGTCACTCAATTTCAATGTTCTTGTTCGCACTGAATCCTCTTTCCACTGTCCATGAGAAAGACTCAAAATTATCTTAATAATTTCCTACAACTTAGGAAATTTATCACCCTCAAAATAAGGGATAATCATCTAATCTTATTTTCTTATGGTCAAAGTTCTGAAGGCACTTGCGTCAGGTATGACCACTTGTTTGTGAAAGTCTGAAAATACCGATACACATTCTTTTTCTTCAGTCTGATTCAGCCGATATAAAGTTAAAAGGATATTTTTCACCCAAAAAGAAACGGATGTAAATCGAAACAATCAGTACTTTCCTACATCATTGGTCCAATCCAAATGAATTCAATTTGACCCTGAAGTCAGAACAAAAGTACCCTTACCCAATACGTCAAAAAAGTGGTGGAAGTGAACACCTTTAAAAGCTTTTAAAAACGAAATCCCCCAAAAAAGCACCTTTAAGTACTTTTTACAAACGCTACGCACCCTGTAAAAAGTATATTAAATTTTTTTTTAAAAGTTTATGCTCAATTGCATACAAGATGGGGATAATTGCTTAATGTGTAATGGGGCAAAAAATATGAACCTAATCGGACGAATAGCCAGGTGGCCGAGCGGTCAGCGTGCCTGACTGTGAAGCCAATGGTTGCGGGTTCGAATCCCGCTCAGGGCATGGATATTTTCTCTGTGTCTGTGAATGTGGGCCACCCTATAAATGGGTATCTGTGGTAGTATGACTTCACAGGTGCCCACTGGGTAACGTTAAATGAGCAAACTTCGGGCATCTGAAGAACGAATGCTCAGTGCTAGCCATAGAAGGAAAAAAAGTTCATGAGAAGTCGAATTTTAAGTGTCTTATTTAAAATTCAATTTTTCAGGAACTATCTAGCCAATTTTGTACTTTGCCATATAAACTTACATTTTTAGAAACGATGTAAAAAATTGTATACCTTACAATTCAAACTTTTTTTGTCCAATCTTAAATAAAATAATAAATATTTACTAAAGTTTATTTTTTGCATGGAATTATCTTTGGCTGGTTTAGTTTTATATATGTGCATAATTTTTTTCAATTAGCTTAAAAAATTTTCCAGATGTAGGGAAATACGCAAAAAGAAAAATTAACATTAAGGGGTTCAAATTTGGGACATTTCTCAGATTGCGGCTACCCCCTATATATTGGGGGTCAGAAATCCAAATCCGTGTAAGAAAAAACGAATGTTTATTCAAAGAAAGTACGAATTTGTCTGATTTCGTAATGTAAAATATTGTTTGCACTTATTAATTAGCATATTTGAAGTCACGCCTCACCACATAGCCATTACGATTGAGTCCTAGAACGTGAAGATCCGATCGAAATAATGGTGCGTTTTTTTTTTCTTTTTGCGCACTGTACACTTATGAAACATGAATTAATATTCAATGAAAGAGAGCATATTTTGTTTGTCCTTTATATTTCAGAGGAAATAAGAGATCATTAAACACTTAACAAAATTTAAAGCATTTGATAATATCTTCGCATTTCTATTTACTTTGCGCATTGTACAATTTAGAATTACTAATATTCAGCTCCGTAGCCTTGTAATTTTAAACCTAATCCAGAAGACAAGGGAATTCCTGGATCAAGTATTGGGTCAGAAATTTGCCTTCGTGGAAGGCTTTTTGATGAAACTAGACCGCAATTTCGAAACATGGAGAGGTAAACCACGGAAATTTCCCACGGTTAGCCTCACGGCAAAGGGACTCTATCCCATAATCTGTCTACCAATGAGGTTATTATACGTCAACACTGTGGTCGGTGCGGAATTCGTATTTTGTTTCTTATTTCCTTTTACTTATTATCTTGTTTCTCAGTCTTTATTGGTTAAACCACTTTGCACGTTTGTCTCTTCACTTTTCTCAATCATCATCTGCTGTTTAGAAACTGAGGAAGGTTCTTGCTTATGGAACTGAAACTATAGTATGCCCATTTCTGTACTTTCATTTGTGCTTTATTCACATTTCTTTTTGCTTTGCCTATTATACATAACACAAAGTATAACCCATACTTTTTAAATGTTAAGTTTCTTTGGTTTTGAGAGAATAAGTTGTTCATTACGGTAGTTGAAACTAGCTTTCTTCCATGAAAACGTGCCTCATAAGATTTTTCTTTCTTTTTTGAAAGATGTTCACCTTACCATCATTTTGGAAATAATCATTAGTGTATTACTACAGTTTTTTCTTCTTTTTAAGATTATTTCCAAAAAATTTTTTATCTTTTAGTTGGGTTTAACAATAAATAAACGGCTTTTTGTAGCGATTCAGAAAACCGGAAAAACGAGTTATCCGGAATAGCGATGGTCCCGATCGTTCCGGATAATCGGTTCCCTACTGTACCTTTTTTTCTTTCTTTTTGGAGCAACAGGCGTAGTTTCTGTTTGAAGTCAGTCACTCAGTTTAATAACGACTTGAATCGAGAATTTTAAGCGTTTCGGTCAAATCTCGTGCTTTATAATGGAAATGTTAATACACGATAAGGCAGTTTGTTAAATATTTTTTCGACCTTGTACCACAAAACTTGTAAATTTAAACAAAATTGTTTTCTGCGGAAGTTACTTTGGAAATGAGTTCGATTTTTTGTAATGGAAGTAAAATATCGTGTTTTTGTCAGTGAAAATATGAAGACACGTTCATCGTTATTAAATGAAAAATAAGACATTAAATTAACAAAAAGTAGATACAAATTGTTAAAATTGGGGGAAAAAATACTGTGGGGGTTATCATATATATGCTTAAAAATAATAATTATTGTGGGAAGTTTACAATTGTTAGGATAATACAAAAATTATTTAGAGCAATAATGAAACTGAAGTTTATTTAATCACAAAGAACTATTCCTAAAAAATCATTCATAACCACATTGTTTATTTTATTTTTTATTAAGGCAAACCACAATACAAAAAGCATATAAATATGTATAGTATATGCTGATTAATACATATACAATAATCACAGACGATAGCAATAAAATATATATATATATATATATACATTAGAGTAAAAAACAAAGATTAAATAATTTTGTTTTAAATATAGTATAACAGAAAGTATGACAACCAAAATAGCATTAAATGCTAACAATACTATATCATTGTTCTCTATAAATTACATTTTAATTATCTTCAGGCAGTGAGGAGAAAAAATTTAACACCCATAAAAGGAAACATGACAGAAGAAATTATTCTAACTTCAACTATATGTTGATGAAAAAAAATTGTCAAAAAATACATCAACTTCCAGATGACATGGAGTTAGTATGAGAGATATGTGCAAAAAGAAGTTTTGAGATATTTTATCATATAACGCATCTCTGTCTTTCAGTTCCTACAGATCTCTTGCCATACCTCGAATTCATGCCCATTCATTTATCTAATAACAGTCACTGTTATAGCGAAAGCTTACTCAAGATTAATCATACATATATATATGGGTGTGTGTGATGATATAGGGTGAAATTAATGATCAACACCGGCCAATGGGAGACTAAATATAACAATTGGAAATTTAAAAAATTGTATGCTAGTAACTAATTTTTTCGTCAAAAATGCCCCTCATTTGTATTTTATTATAATTTTTTTTTATAAATAGGAAACTATTTCGAATATTTTATAATATTTTGACCGCTACTGTATTTCACGATTGTTTCTTAAATTTTTTCTTCATTTTATATCATACTGCGAGAAATTTTTAAAACGAAACACCTTGCATTTTTTAAAATCACCAGTTTTTTAACCTGTTGACGCAGAATTTTTATTAGATATATTTTTCATACTTTTTTCCTTGTTTTGCATTAATTTAAATCAAAATAATTGAAACCTTTATATTCAGCGTTTTAATAATTTATG
This sequence comes from Parasteatoda tepidariorum, assembly GCF_982258835.1. Classification (NCBI taxonomy): domain Eukaryota; kingdom Metazoa; phylum Arthropoda; class Arachnida; order Araneae; family Theridiidae; genus Parasteatoda; species Parasteatoda tepidariorum. Next base: position 15,758,531 of record NC_141756.1, on the reverse strand, counting down.
GTTATGAAATGCAAATGAAACATGTATTTAAGGTAAAATCTTCCAAATGCGGTTCACTTTCAAACAATAATTTTTAAAATTTCCACTCATTTGCAGTTATTTATATCTAAGAGAAACAGTTATTCATCGCCGAAATTTCTTTAATTTACAAAATCAATTATTGATAAATTTTTGAACATGAATGAAAAAAAAATTCTAACTACTTTTTTTGAATTTTTATATTTTAGGGCAAATACGATATCCCATCTGCGTCAAAGGGTAAATTGCTAAATGTTTTTGAAAATATGGCCACTGATAAATTTGCTACGACGGTTCACTTAACAGTACCGAAATTTGCTAATTATGACTGAATGCAACATCAATGCCAAATGTTTTTTAAACAAGTATTTTATGTGTGACATTACAATGGTTTGATAAAAGCAAATTTCTGTTAGACTTGCTAGATAAAATCATTTAGAGCAAATTATGTAAATTTTTGCAAAATATTAACAGTGATATATACCCTTCCTAAAAATATTATGAAAAGTCTATTTCTACCCTTAAACCACATATACAATAAAAATTTACTGAAAAGTCTTTTATAAATCAAGGTTCCTATTCAATTTCAGGGAGAAAAAATTGACTGACTTTCCCGGGTTTATCAGGAAAATTTCAATGAAAATCCAGACCATATTTTATCTAAACCATGCAATTTTTCCTCTGAAAATTTTGATTTTTTTTGAAATTGCAATGTCAAATTTATCATAGATTTTGTGAGAAAAGAATGGAAGCATGGAAATTTCACTAAAATATGAAATTTTTAAAACAAATAATTCTAATAAATGTTAGAATTATTTAAATCGAATCTCACTAACTGATTACTGTTACTGACAATTCTAAGTCTGGTCATTTTTCCTTTTCCATACAGGAATTTTCCAGTTTTTTGTAAAAAAATTGCAATTTTTCTGATTTTTAGAGTCAAAATAAAATTCCCTGACAATTCCAGGTCTTCCCTGTTCAATAAACACATGGGAGCACTGATAAATATACATTTGTATTAACAAAAATCACTATTATAGTAGCTAATTATTGAAAGAAAGGTCCCATAAAACATTGAGTGTAAAAATATTTTTTAAGTATGTACAGTAGCTATGAATAACAAAAAATTCATGCAGGATTTGTAAGAAAAATAGATTCTTTTAAACAATTTAAAAAAAAAAAAAAAAAAGGAACTAAAAGTTCTTTAATTTAAAAAATAAATGATTTAATCAAGAAATTTTTGTAAACACGGAACTTTTCCTCAAAAATTCACAGTTTCAGAAAATAATTCATATTACACTCCAGCGCGTCCCATCTTCTTTGGTATGCTTTTATTCCATACATAATGTGGGCTAAAGAAACTTTTTTTACAGCAATAGGCATTTTTTTTTTAAAAATAAAATTTCTTAAAACATTGTAGTGAATTTTAAATGAATATAATAAAAAATATAATAATAAAAAACAAAAACATTTTGTTCTATTTTAAGAGAACAATTTTTCAATTACAATTCAATTTATCTTTCTTCATCTTTTTTAATGGTAACTGATCCTGCACGAATTTATTCGAAATTCATAAACATTTATATTTCATCACACTAAATCTTAAGAAACTAAATCTAAAATTGTAAACAAATTATTGGCGTCTTCATTTACTTATTTAAATGTTAATATACTAATAGCCAAAATTTAGCCCATAAAAAAATGACTAAAGTTAAAACATATCACAAGTTAATGTACAAAAGGAAAAATCCTGTACAATTCACTATTTATGTATATGAAAAATAGTTTTTTTTTTTTTTTTGGACTTCAATATAACAATGCTTATTGTTAATTTTAAAATTACTAAAATATCACTTATCAAATACATTAAAAATATTATAAACAGGGATAAGTTGGAGATTCCATTATCGAAAAAAAAAATTTAAGATATTCAATAATTAGAAAATCGTTAACAGATAATTAACCAATTCATCATTGCACCCTCTTTCAGAAAATTAACTAAAAGTATTCCCTCCGCCAAAGTACATACAACAGAGCCTCAATTATTCATAGAATTCAGTGATAAGGATAAAAATAGTGCATACATATTTCATAAAAGTGTTCTGTTAAAAAAAAATTTAAAAAAAAAAAAAAATATCTGAAATGCATTTCTGCTCTACTGCACTAATATCTTGAACATTAGTTCATTAAGTACACTTATTGACAACGCTCTATCGGTAAAATGTAATAAGCAACAAGTTAGAACTGCCAGGTAAGGCATCATCATTTTTTTTTTAAAAATCGATTTATTATACTTAAATCGAATTTTTTTATTATTTAAATCAGAAATTTTTCATTTTACATTTTCCAATCAAAGCTCAAATATAATACATAATTCAAATAATATGATAATAAATTCTGAATATAATTCAAAAATAATATTATAGTTTGAAATTTAATATTTCAAGTAAAATGGTTATAAGATTATAAACTAACCACAGAATAAATAAAATCCAAGTATATTTATTTAAATTTTACGCCTTTATAAATTATACTTAAATTACATGCTAACTACATGAGTAACATGATTATTTACAGAAGTTAAGGTTTAAATTTAATGCCACTAATAATAAAATAATGCCACATTTATCCACATTGCATTTTTTAATTATTTGTTGCTAAAATTTGATCATCAAATCATAATTTACACCACTTTTATTATCACTCCAGATAAAAACATAAGGAATGTATTCATAAACTATATTGTATAAAAATATTTTTAAACTAAACTTAATACTTCAAAAAAAAAAAAAAATCAGTAAATTTAAATCCATAATTTTTGCATTTTGAATCATGATCTAAATAAAGTGATATAATTCATGCCACCCTTAAAGAAAAGTGCAAATGTTCAAGTAAAGTAAGGTTAGCAAAACATATTGCAAATTTTTTTAGCTGTTTATATAAAAATTGCGTGAATCTGAAATAACATATTTCATTGAAACAAATTATTGAAAAATATGTACATATGCATGTAAATGAGGATAATTAAAAAGCACCATTTGAACTGTATTGGCAACTATTTTAAATTAATTACAATCAAGTTTTTTTGATATGAGCACAAAAAAGAGGAATAATGGCTACATTAAGTATATTTGGCATCATATTTCCACACGAGATAGATGAAAAATGAAAAATTATATGCCAGAGGGAGGGAACCTGTGGCCTTTAGGCTATAAGCAGCTTCAAGCTCTTACATTAATTAATATTTAATTATATGGATGGCAACAATTTGAAAATTAATAGAATTAATATGACTTAGAATAACATAACATGAATTAGAATGCTGCAGTGTTGCAGTTTTTCATGGTTTGAAATTATTGCCATTATGTTTTCACACGTTATTGTTTTTTTATTCAGAAAGTTATTATGAGTTTTCCTTCTTCAAAGAAGTTATTATCTATAATATCTACACATTTTACTTCGTTTCTGAGAAGGATTCAAAAAATATATATTAAGGGCAGTTATTAAGAAACACCCTTACTAACAGAATTTATACTCCAGACATAACACTTAAAATTATTCATATTTGAGTACATAAATTATGAAGGATTTAAAATTGAAAGGAAAACACAGCACTGATACAATGTCAATACAAAATTCCAGACAACAAATAAGTTAATATTTGACTAGTTGAATCATGGAGTTTACAAAATATATTTTAGTAAGATATTCTTGATGTATATATTAATTGACTAGCAAACCACTGATTGAAAGAAAATTTATTTTAAAAAAATCTTATTGAAAAATGGACATTGAAACAAATGAATTAAGATTGAAATACTAATTTTAGAGATAGATCATCAGACATTGGGCAATAAAGCAATAGATTAAATAAAATCATCCCCTTATTTTTTATAATGCCGAATTTTGCATTCAATTGTTGTAAAAGCAGACTACTCAAAACTAGCTGAAAAACAAATTCTCAATCACTTATAATAATCAGATATCAAAAGATAATTGTATGTGAAAAATAATTAATAGTTCGATATAAATAGTAGAGCAATATCATATCAATATTTCTAAAATATTTTAAATATATTATTATGAGGAAATATCAAAGGCCAATAATGAAAGTAACTTTTTTTGTGTAATATTCAGTTTATTTCATTGTTAACAAAAATAGGGAAATTAATAGTGTAATGAAATATGACTTAGTAAAGGTTCTGTTAAGTCACATACAAAATAATACAACACTAAGAAAAAAGAACTGTAAAATTGAGCCATGTTTTCAAGTAAATGTTTTGGTATTCAAATTTTGGAAAAAACAGCCTAGTTTTTGGTAATCAAATTTCAAAATTATCACAAAGAATAATTTAATAAAATAATTTTCCATTGAATAAAAAGAACTACTAATCATTGCACAGTTGCAATACAAATATTTTTACCAAAAGTAATGAGTAAAAATAATTTCTTTTAATGAATTTTCAAATTTCATGGTTCTAATAGAACTCATACAATCATAAATGAAAAAAAAAGAGGTAAAAATATATAGAGAGAAAAAAATTTCTTCCCAAATTCTTTCATTCATTTATAGATTATCTGTTAGTAATGATTCAACCCAAATATCATCTAAAAATTAATTTGATAATGAATGTGGAATATAAAATTTTTTGTAGAAAACATTTTCAATTAAGTTGCTGTCAAATTTTGTTCATGTAAAGCAAAATATAATAAATAAAAACAGTGCTTTCATACAATAAATAAAAACATTGTTCTAAAATAGTAGAAAAATAAGGTAGCTCACAAACATTGCATTGTGCGCTACAATAACAAGGTACCAAGTTCAAAAGAGAAAATCTTTCATCTTTAACAAAAATTAAACTAATTTTTGTACTTATAGATTAGTGCATTTATAGAAACGAGTCATTGAAAATAGAAATACACAAAAATACTTTGAAAAAAATTTTTGAGCATTTTATGGTAAATGGGCTCCTTTTAATCTGAACTAATACTTTTGCAATGATAAATATATTAATTTTTAAAAATAGGAAACAATTAAGTATATTTTATAGCAATCTATTAATAAGAGAAACAATTATAAAATAGCATTCTAACACATTATTTATATTACAAAAAATGTATGAAATTAAGTCTTAGATTTAAGTCTAATTTTCCCTGAGAAACATAGTACAGATAAAAATTTACAAATGATTTATGGTTTAAATAAACATACATTAGTACTTCCAATGTTTTAGACCAATGTTTCCTGATTCGTAGTAATTAAAATACTTTGCTCCAGATTCATAGTAATTAAAATACTTTGCTATCAACAAAAATGATTTATTATGATTTGATAAATTAAATTTTTATTAGAATAAATGAGTTTATTTTCTTTTATAGAAAAAATTGCATGTAGAATCTGTTGGTTTTGCTATAAAAACTGATGGGAAACATTGGTTTAAACATTATGACAACATTGATAAAGAAAAGAAGAAATTAGAATATAAATCAACAGATTTTCACTGAATAAAAGATGTAAAATAATTCCAAGAGCTTTAAAAAAAACTAATCTTTATATTAAAAAAATTTAATTTTTTACTATACAACTGCTTCACATTTTAAGTACTGAAACGCCCATAATAAAATATGGAAATTAAATTGAAAACAATTCGCATGAAGTAGTTATACTACATAAAAACAATTAAAATAAATAGCCAAATATAAAAACAATAGTTTATTAGTATTTTATACTTAGTTTCAACTACAAGTGCTATTTTAAAATGCGGGTGAATGTTACACATTTTTGTGAAAAACAGGTGCAATAACTTTGTAAAATTGTAGTATTTTCATACATTTTGTGGAAAAAAAAAACACAAAATATCTTATTAGAATATAAATAGCACAAAAACAATCACCGGAGAGAATACCAGAAAAGATTAAAGATAATAATAATAATAATAGGTTGATAAAAACATTCCTCAAATTGTAACATGTTTCACATTATAATAACAGTACAAAGATAAAAAATACTCAATATTTGGTGCAAAATATAATACTGTGTAATTCATCTTAGATGCACAATTAAAATTGAGCATAAAAAGTTAGTAATACATAAATCTGTAATTCATTTTTAAGTATTCTTCACACAAAATTTGACATAAATCAAAACTAAGAACAAATTGTGACACATAACATATTAAGTACTTAACATAAAAACATAACTCATAAATTAGAATATATAATACTATTATTTTAAACTGATTTAAAAAAATAAATTTCGGGGGCTGACCAAATAAAAATTTTATTATGTGGTTAATAATAAAACGATTAATTATACTTTTGAACGGGATAAAAGGATGTAGCAAAAATATTCCATAAAATAGCAAAAAGCATAAGAAGAACGAAGACTGCAAATAAAACCCAACCTAATATTTTTTCCCACTTGTGTACTCTCAGATTTCTTAAACAGACAAGTCCAATCATTAATCCAGCAAGAGCTCCTGCAAAATGGGCAGCATAACTTGTTCTGTTCTTCTCATTCTCTACATACCTTGAGTAAAGGGCAACACCAATGTCAGTTCCACCAAAAATCAGTAATCCAATAAGCCGAATCCAGCCAAAGGTCATTTCTTTGAAATTCTGAAATGAACAAAACAAATGGTAATTTTTTTTATCATTGAAACATTTCATTCATCCATGGATCAAATATACAGATCAAAGTCAGTAAACAATAAACGTAATTTTTTTTTTTTGCTGTCAATTGTAACTCGAATTAAATTATGGTAATCACAACATAAAATGCTTAAATATTTAATTTCTTAAAATAAAAATTTAAAAAAAGCTTAAGTAATACGAAATTACAAGAGTAATTCTTTGCGATGAAATCAAATTTCCATAAAAACAACATTTAAAATCACAAATGGTAAAATTTTATTAAAACTCTAGATGCGTTTTGGTGTTACAATGGTACACCTCCATGGGTAGGATAAAATACAGGAATGGTAAAAACGGAGATGATTAAAATCTGATCGAGGTTATGTCATTTTTAAGAGATAAATATATAGTTAAATGAGAAAAAAGCTTAAGATTAATGATTTGCGAATATAAGGTCATTAACAATAGAGTTTTTGATAATGTAATGATTTTACTGCTTTATCATATATGCCTAATAGTAGGAAATAAATTTTTTAAAAAGTATTTTAGCTCTTTTAAGCGCATATTTATCTCTTTGGAAAAGACGTAACCCCAGTCAGATATTAATCATCCTTGTTATCACCAATCATGTCACTACAAGTAACATTTTCTCAATTAAAAACTGAATGATTTGGATTCTACAAAATTAGTAATATTTTTTTGCTGTATTTCAATAAATTATATAGATAGCAAAGAAATTTAATCTACTTTAAAATTACTTTAAGATTTTGTATGAATTTTAAACAATTATATTTTAGTTTTGAAAATATATATAAGTAAATAAACACAAACAATGTTTATTAAAAATATTGTGATGATCAGGGCTCTAAGAATTTGAAAAATATTAGCAGCCAACAAAAATTTCAAGTAACTAGCAAAAAATTAACAGTTTTGCCTTTTTCAGTTGTTTTTTTTTTTTTTTTTTTTCCTTTTCAAATTTAAAGTTTTGTTGAATACATCCATGCGTAAAAATTAAACAGTTAGTATGACATAATTTATTTTAAAAATAAATATCAAAAGAATAAAAATCTATGTGAAATTTCACAGTATTATCTTTTTATATTTAAATATATATGTAATTTAGAATGTCTCATACAAGTCCTTCAATATTAAGTCATAGCTTAAAATAGATCTGAGCCTGGTGGCTGAGTGGTAGCGCTTTACGCTCCCGTGCCACAGGTCCTGGGCTCGATCCTCGGGTCAGGCAAGGTTCACTCAGCCTTTCATCTCTTCAGTAGGTTGATAAATGAGTACCAAGCATGCTTAGGAACTAAACACTGGGAGTTTTGCGTTTGGCTGACCACCTGGCCAGAACATCTGCTCCTGTGCTCCAGAGTCCAAGGTCAAGAAAAATGAGATGGGCACAGTAGGCCTCTATGAGCTGTCGCGCCACTGAGTTTAGTTTAGTTAAAATAGATTTAGAAAGTAGAAATCGTTTTTTCACAAAAAACTATAAAAAACCAAAATTTTAATTAAAAAATTATTTTCTGAAGTTAAGGGATAATAGTTCATTGAAATATACTTAGTAAGTAAATCACAAAAAATCCCTGTAGCCTGTATGGTGTTATATGTTAAAACAAATCAAGATGGATACATTTTCCCTTTGGGAGACATCCGATTACGTTAAATATTTTCTTGCAATCAATTCTCTTTCAGAATTTCTAAAAAATAGGAATGTACCAATTTTGCCTGCCTTTTTAATGATGCAACTGCTAGTAAAACTACAGCTCAAATGACCAAACCTCAAGACCCTGACTGGGGAAATCTCTTCCTTGAAGAATTTGCACTAAGATGTTGCATAAAAAATTAAAAGAAGCCAATTTGTATGTCATCTATGGAAATTACTTGTTTTCTTTACAAATAGGATCCCATAAATCTAGACATATATCATCTGAGAAATTGCAGTTACGTGTAATAACGTTCATCAGAACGTGGAGCCAAGTCTGTAGGAAACAAACTTTTAGAGGAAAAATCAGAAATCATGAACTTTCCACAAGAGTTTGTAATAAATCAAAAATTTTTACATTTTGATTAATATAAAGTGCTATAAATATGAAGTGTTATTTTCAAAACTATTTTAACTATTCAGATATAAATTTTGAAAAATTTCATCAAAAATAAAGTTACTTACAATGATAACATTAGCTAAATGAGCAGATATTAAAGCATAGACACCACCAGATGCACCAGCTAAATAAGTCCCAGGATCAACAAGAGAACTTCCTAAAGATCCTAACACAAATAAAATTTTGATTAAAACACACACAGACTATTTTAAATAGCAAAAAAAGTGATATTAATTTTTACTTTAACTCTCTACAGTAAAAAAAAGTTTGACATTTGTATAAATATTCACTTTTTTTCATACACTTTTTTTAAAAATTTTTTTAATCAAAGTTAGATCACAGTAAAATTAAAGCAACTTTACTGTACACTGTGAGTTAGACAAATTGTGAATTTTTTTAAAGCCACTTTTACTAAAATTGTAGTAAGTAATTTCTAAACTTAATGCAATGACTTCTAATATATAATAACTTTTAAAAAACGATGAAGCTCCAAAAGATTCGTAACATAATATACATGGAAAATAAATAAAAGGTACATAATTACGAAATAAAAAATAGGCAAATTTTGAAGGGAAAAAATTATAAACTTCCTTGTAATAACAAATTTTTGAAATATAAAGAAAAATAATTTACACCTAGAAACACTTAACAAATAAAAAAGATGATGATTAACTTCTCCAGGTTCAGTGTGTGCAAAACAATGAATTATATGCAATGAACTACATAAGTATTCAGTATTTTTAAATTAGTCTTTAACAGGGTGCGTAGCCAAATCTTTGAATCAAAAATAAGCACTTTTTAAAAACTTTTCAAGCACTTTACAAAAGTTTTCAATCACTCAAAAAATTCATATTTAATCAATGATATTACTGAAAAACAAAAACTTTTTATAAACAGTTTTAGGGTTAAAAAAAAACCAAAAAGAAACAGGCGTAAATCGAAACAATCAGTACTTTCCCACATCACCGAGTGAATTCAACTTGACCCTGAACTCAGAACAAAAGTACCCTTATCCCCTACGTCAAAAAAAGTGTTAGAAGTAAAATAAAATAAACAAGAACAAAATTAAAATAAATTAAAAAGAAAAACATTTCATAAGGATCTGATACTCTCTATCCGAATTGGAGCACTCAGGTTTCGGTTTCAAGTGTGCGCGCATTCGCAAGTCATAACGTGGGTACGACATGAAGTCCGTCTCAATGATTACGTAGCAAACTCCCCATTTTTTGTGAAATGCATGGGATCCACCAGGTATCACTGAAGGGAAGAAAAAAATTTGTTCGGAAAAAAAGCACTTTTTAAAAACGCCAGCTGAAAAAAGCACCTTTAAAAGCTTTTAAAAACGAAATCCACAAAAAAGCACTTTTAAGTACTTATCACATACGCTACGCACCCTGTTTAAGGTAAATAATATGAATTAATTTACTTGTTTTATCTTTAAAAATGAAAAGATTCAATTCATTAAGACATAGTAAATTAACCTTATATTAGGCCAAAATAGAATGATTTTTTTTATTAATATTTGTAACATATTTCAAGTAATTTTCGAATTTGTTTTTATTATTACCTTATATATTAATTTTCATTAATATAAGGCATTAATAATAGTAGGAGTTAAATCATCTTTCAAAATAAGATATTTTTCATAGCTTCAAATTAAATGTGCAGTTTCGAAATTGACAGGTGCATTTCATATTCACGATACTTACTTCATTAAAGATATGAAAATTTATGGATCTGTAACTGTTTTAAAAGTAATTGTTGAAAAAAGAAAGACGCCCGGAGGCTGAGCGGTAGCGCTTTGCGCTGTCGTGCCACAGGCTCTTGGTTCGATCCTCGGGCCGGGCAAGGCTGACTCAGCCTTTCATCCCTTCAGTGGGTCGATAAATTAGTACCAAGCATACTTGGGAACTAAACACTGGGGGTTCGGCCTTCGGCTGACCACCTGACCGGAGCATCTGCTCCTGTACCCAAGAGCCCAAGGTCAAGAAAACTGAGATGGGCACAGTCGGCCTTGGCCCTCTATGGGCTGTCGTGCCGCTGAGTTTAGTTTTTTGAAAAAAGAAAGCATTTTAGTAATTAACACAAAAAAGGTTTTAAAAAAAAGGAATATTTCAAATATAAAATCTATGCAAACAGAACATAAGAAGAGATAAAATACAACACAAAGAAGTTGATTAATAAAATCAGGGTGGAGAGCCAAATCTTTCAACAAAAAATAAGCACCTTTTAAGTACTTTTTAAGCACTAAAAAATATTTTAAGCACCAAATACATTATAAAATGCAAAATAATTTTCAAAGACTAAAATAACTAGTTTCTGACGAAAAAAACTATTTTCTTGATTATATTAATCACCATAAAAAGGTTGAGAGATTTTTCGGTTCGATTTGAGAGAGTGGAAAATGAAGCCTGAATTTGAGAATATCTTGCAAAATGCAGCAGAGTTGTACATGAGAGTGCAAGAATCTTACCGAGCTCAGCTCAGTACATGCAGACCCGCAACTATTTCATCAAAGATGTAAAATGATTGGAGCTTTCATACACTAGGGACCAACTGTACGCCAAAATTCATTATGTTTGAATGAATTATAAAAACGTCAAATAGAAGAACAATGTGAAAACCACGCTTTTGCATAATACGTGATGAAAATCGACATGGTAAAGAAAAAAAAATCTCATTTTAGAAAACTGAAAATTAAGCACTTTTTAAAAACACTCAATAAAAAAATCACCTTAAAGGGTTTTTAAAAAGCGAAAATCGAAAATAAGCACCTTTAAGCACTTTTTAAAAATGCTATGTACCATGCAAAACTAAATTTTTTAAGTAAATCAATAAGAAAAACTCCATTACCAGCAATCACTCCGCCAACGTACACTAGCATAACTCGCCATCCTTTGTGTACCATTTCAAGTGGAATACCCAAAATTAACTGTATCAGAAGATTAAAAAAGATGTGCACTCCACTGAAAATAAAAATACACAATATTTTAATCAAATAAAAAATTAATAAACTAAATATGTTCAAATAAAAATAAATACTTATTTATAAACAATATCAATTAATGAATAGCAATCTTTAAGACAAACATTACAGTAACTATGATTGAAAATCTTTATAATAAATAGCATTATACATAAAATTCAGAATTGTTATCAGTTTTAATAACTTCAGCAAGCCATTTACAGCGAAATTTCAAACAAAATTCCTGTTTTGTGGTATTATAGAGTCTGCAAAAGAAAGAAAATAGAACACCCAGAATAACTTTTGATCTAATGATCCAATTTTAATGTACTAAGTCTTAATTTTAATGATTCAAAGGTCCACCGATAGCTAATTAATTAGTGTAGACAATATTTTATATTAGGAAATGAAACACAAAACAGAGCCTTTTCTGAATAAACATACCATTTCCTAATTATTTTGAGAGCCAGGATTTGGATCCCTGACCCTCAAACTGGCTGCAAACTGGGAAATATGGTCCCAGCACTTTGTTGATATTGTGGCTTAGAGCGGTTGAAAATTTGGGCATCTTATATTATTTTGCCTTTTAGCATATTTCGTCAACCTTTTAAGCAAATCCTACCTCAAAACCTTTCAAGCAAAACAAAAAATTTTTGCACACTATTATAAAACTTGCTGAATCAGAAAATTCAATGGAAAAAATAATTTTTAATAACTATTTATTATTTTTCAATATTTTATTTGTATTCCTGACAGTTCAAAGACAAGTTTTGTGAGAAAATACACCAAATTGTTAATAGAGCGATGTAGATACTTTTTTACTTAACTAAACCTATTTTACAATTTAATAAATAACTAAAATGAAAAGCATAAAAGCTTCATTTAAAAAAATAAAAAAATTAGATAAAAAATATCCTTGATTACTCAAAACAATATTTTTAAAATGCTGAACATACTTGAATTTTTATTTGTTTTTTAATGTTCATCAAAGAAAAACAAAACAGGAAAACTATAAAATCTAATGATTGAAACTTTATATAAAAAAGAAAGAATAAGAGTTTTTTAAAATTCATTTTCATTCTTTTTTGATTAAAAATGATACTTTTACCTGCTTTTATGGTCAATTTTAAATAAGCTTTAGTAAATAAAGCTTTTGTTCTTCGAAAAAAAAACTTTAAAAAGTACTATTTTTAAGTACTTTAAAAAGACCTGATTAAAGTCTAAAAATATTAAAAATAACAATTTATTTTCAGATGAAAGTTCATATCTAAAGAGCTGCTCTACAAAAACATATTTCCTTATGATTATTCAAATGAAAAATATTTGATTTCACTATAACAAATTAATTTTTCACAATTAACTCTGGTGTGAAATGAAAAGACAATGTATATCAACAGGGAACGGTTAGTTAACTTTTACACTTTACTCTGATAAAGAAGCAAAAAATGTATGTCATTCATACTTGCTAAAGTTATGAAACACTAAAATTTGTTAATGTCAGTTTGAAATGGTGCAATAGTTGAGAAACTTGTAGTACATGTCAATTTTTTATTTTGATCAATTAAATGACTCCCAGATGTATATGAAACAAAAAGAATCTTAAATGTTAAACTACTCTTCAAAATTTTAAAAAATTATAATACCCAGCATGTATTAGCATGTAAGTGAGGTACCGCCATGCTTCATATCTTCTGTAAGGATTATAGATTAGAGGACTTTCAATAGGTACAGGTCGTGATGCACTTAACTCTTGATACTGGACACAATAGTAAATAAAAACACCTATCTGAAAGGTAGATAATGATTAAATGATTTTTAAAAGTCACTCAGAAATAAGATTAATAAAGCAATAATAATTTAAAATGTCTAATTTTTTTTGAATTATTATTTGCTTCTTTGTCAATACAAAATATTGAATAGCAAGTTTCATTCATTTAGAAATAACTGACAGTATCATATAATAAGGATTTAGATTAGGATTTTCTATAGAAACAAAACCTAATACACTAAATTAAAATCCTAAAAATATGCTAAACACATACCAAGTTTTTGCAGAATTTGTCCTTATGCTAATATTTTATGTCTTACTAAATTTCAAAATAGTGCAGCTGAGATAGCTCTAAAATTGACAAAATCCACACATACAAAAAAAATTTTCAAATCTATGTTATACTTGTAGAGTAATTGTAAAAATAATACTATGTTTCTAGAGCAACTTGTTACTAACTAAACAACAATCACAAAAAAAAAGAGTAGAATGACAAGTTCTAGGAAAGGCTTTGACCCACAAAGCACTGTCATGCTCATAGAAGAAGTTTGTAGGGCCATCATAATTAAAATAAAACAAACTTGAAATAATATGTATAGCCTAAAAATGGATTTTTTAATTATTAGGCAATTTAATCTTTCAATGAGATAAGGGAACTACAATTGATATTGCTCTGAAAATTATAATTAAAAACCTATTTTGTAACATAAATTAAAAATTTTATTCCTACAGTATCATGGTAAAAATGAGTACATTTTATGGATAATAATGGTAAAATTATTAAATGCAAATTATATGTGATTAAAAATAATGTTTAAAAGTAGTAACACTAAAATGATATAGGAAAAATTTATCAACAATAATACCTCTACTAAACTAATTAAGAGAAGAAATATAGGTGGAGGATAACAATTATATTCTTCGAAGTAGCGTCGAACAGTTATTGCTTGTTGAGATCTTGGTACAACAGTTAGGGCAGCAAATCGCACAAATCTTTGAAATCTTGGACGTGCTTCTCCTAATTCTCGAGCATATATCTACAATATTTATGCATATTATAAAACAAGTTAAATGCTATTCAAATGCAAAAAGAGTAAAAAACAATTAAACAAAATATCAGAATATGCAAACAAAATATCAGAATAAGCACTACATTTCACTTGGAAAATAATTTATTTAATTAATAAATAGGAACACTAATGTGGAATCCTGGTAGTGCAATTTACTGAGTCAATCTATCGCACAATCTTGATGAATTCAAATTGTCTGTGATCTCAGTGCAGTCACTAAAGTACAGGGTGTCTATAAAAGAACTCTGGGGTTTTAAAAATTCATATCTCACTAACTATAAAAGATAACAAAATTTAGTCGATTTCTCTGAAAAGAGTAGCTCAAAAAGTTTTACTCATACCAATTGGGAATGTTTGTATCAACTGTTGGCGGCGCTGCAGGGCGTTGACCTTGAAATGGATTTGGATTTTTTCTTTTGGATTCCGTTGGATTTTTTCTTCTGGGAGCATATCAAGAATCTTGTGTATGCAGAGAAAATTCATGATGTTCAACATCTGAGGGAACGAATAGTCAATTGTGTGACAACCATCCCCCCAGACATGCTCGCCAGGACATGGGAAGAGGTAGAATACCGTTTAGACGTCTGCCGTGCCACTAACGGGGCTCATACAGAACTTTACTAAGTGTTAAAAAAAACTTGAAAATGTAAGCTTTTCAGTCATGTATAAAACATGTATGTATGTTTTTTATTTCATTAAAATATTTTGCCTCAAAACCCCGGAGTTCTTTTATAGACGCCCTGTATTACTATAATAAATAGGCTTAGACAAACACACATAAAATAAAATTTCTATATGTAAGTATCCAGGAAAAGTTTTGGTGCTTTAAGAAATTACTATTTGTTGAAGAGGTTCAATGAATTAGCTATAAGTTAAAGAAGAATTAGATTAATGTATTTTCAGTTGTCCATATTTCATTTCAGTATGATGTGGGCAAGAGTCATGTAGATATTAATCAATAGGAACTGCTTTAATGAATAATTAAATTTGATAAATAACAAAAATATTTTATTTCAGAAATAAGGAATCATATGGAGCTCCAAAGTAAAAAAGATTTTATTCTTGGGCACATATAAATTAATAAATTTAGAAAATAGGTCGGACTGGCTATAGGGCTAAGCCTAAGAGGAGACCTCTGTCCACCAAGAAATCGAAAATGCAAGCGTCAATGTATAAGTTAAAATAGTTTTCGCCAAAAAAAGTTAAGGAATGCATGTATTGGCTACTAATCGATTAAATTTAATATCGCAAGAACCTTTTCCTCAGTATTATGCATACAAATGTGTTGGCAGAAAAGAAAGTGTGAGAAATAATAGCGGATATTATTGAAATTAAAACATTTGGCAGCCATATAACGGTTTTTGAATTCTATGCTATTCTATTAGGCAGATGTAGCAAGAATCTCTAAAAATAAATTTTATTCTGCACTCAATTCAAAGTTGTGGTATAAAAAGATTATAGATAATATTAATGATTTTATTTAATCGAAAAATGATTTTAAAGATAATAATTTTGCTCTTCAATGTTACAAAACATGTTATGCATATTTCAGCATGACAGTAAGGATAATGAATATTATGCACACAAAAAAATTTTTTACTTATAATTTCTATTAGTTAGTTGCACAATAGTTTGAAGAAAATGGAATATCCCATTACAGCATTACATGCTAGTATACAATGCGAGTCTTATTCATCGTGATAAATGTTCATCAGAATTTTGTTCACAATTTATTAACTAAGTTTATGCATCTTATTTTCTTATATTTGAACAATAACTTTTTTGATATCCTATCATGCTGCATATCCAGTGCTTTCAAAAGCTTTTAACTTATACATTAAAGTCCTTTGAAAACACTCAATACGTATAGATAAGTTAGGATCAGATTTAGCACACATTTAAATGTTCATTTTAAGAAAAATCTAATAAAATATATTAAATCTATAACATTGCATTATTGATAAATTTATTAGTGTTTTATATTTTTTAAGAATACTTCCACGAACACTTTTTTTATACACATTTCATAAGAAAAAATTATAATCTTAGATTATCTGCATTTTTAGATTACTAGGTTTTATTGTAGGCCTTTGGTTAGAATTATACAATAAATACTTTTGATGTTTACTTATTATTAATCATTTATGATTTTATTAACTAAAAATAAAATAAAAGACTCACCATTCTAAGAAACTCATCATAGCTTAGACGACCATCACTGTTGATATCAGCCCATTCTAAAACTTCATTAATAACTTCATCTGGAAAATCAGCTCTGAACTCATCACTTGATTTCAAAACAGTTTTAAAATACACTAGAGGAATGTACCCATCCTTATCTAAATCATACTAAAAAATAAAACTCAATTAACTGAAAAAATTTGTGAGTAAAAAATTTTAAACAAGGATTATTAAGGTATGCAAAGAAAAATAAATTAGATTATGAATAAATATGATGGTGAAAAAGGTTTTTTTTTTGTCAGTTTTAAATAATTGTAAATGTATATATATAAATGCCAGTTTTAAATGATTGTAAAACACGCTAACTTTGTTGATTTAAAAATTTAATTGCTATTTTAAAATGAAAATAGACAGTCTCAACCCTTAGAAAAAATACATATCTGATCAGATTTACGAGTCAAGAACAAATTATAACAAAGCACAAATTGAGTTATTAATAAAATATAAAATCTCTACAAATTAAATAAACTCAGCACAATGAAAATAAATATATTATGATCTTATAAAATCTAAAAATGACTAAAAAATATTGCAATTGTATTTTATACACATAAAAGTTTTCAAGTTAAAAAATAATAATTCTATAATTTAAATTGTTATTCTTTAATAAAAATTAATACAACACTTTGAAACTGTAAACTAATAATTGCACTGCTTTTCAATTTTTAAAAGTGTTTAACATTTCTTTTATTTCCTCTTTTTAAAATAATTTGCTTCAATTAATGCAATAGCAAGTTTTTAATTTGTTATAAACTTAAGTAATTCTGAAGAAATAGTCTTTATGTATACATTAATAATTATAAATTTTTTTTCTCAAATGATCTTACCTCCTTATAAAAACATAATATATATATTTATATAATACACCAGTAGTACTCAACCTATGGCTCATGGGCGAAAAGTGTCCCACAAAATACTATAACCAGGTCCCTGAACTATCTAATACAGTACAGAACCTGTTATCCGGAAATCAGAAAACCGGAAAACCAAAAAACCAGAACGAAATTTGATAAATTTTCCCACTATTTTTAAAAAAAAAAAAATTTTTTTCTTCATAAGATTTTATGATTTTTTTTTCTTTTTTGAAAGATGTTTACCTTACCATTATGTTGGAAATAATCATTAGTGTATTACTTCATCGTTTTTTCCTCTTTTTAAGATTATTTCCAAATATTTTTTTTTTTAGTTGGGTTTAACAATAAAAAAAAATGGCTTTTTGTAGCGATTCAGAAAACCGGAAAAATCAGTTATCCGGAATAGCAATGGTCCCGATCTTTCCGGATAATTGGTTCTCTACTGTATATTAATAAGAATACAAAAGGGAAAAAAAGTAGCTTAATTTTTTCTTTTAAAGCAATGTTCTGTAACAGAAAATTACTGATCTAGTTCATAACCTTTATCATAGTATCAGAATGTAACTAATTCATTATAAAAGTTCAATTCATATCAATGGGTTCAGTATTTGCAATGAAATGTAATTACTTAAGTTTGTGAGCAAATAAACTAAGAAAGAAAAAAATCAAAGATGATAAGGTGAGTAAAAAATATATATATATAATTTCAAATTTCCAACAACAATCATCACATATATATTTTACCGCATTAGTAACAAAGTTTATATTCTAAATAATAGTTAAATTTTAAGACAAAAGCAATATCTTTTTTTTAATATTTTTATAAATCTAACATAATTTGACTTGTAATCTAATAAGTATATTTGCTTAAATTTATTTTATTATTTTAATTATTTTCCCAGGAACAGAAGAATTATATATCAGTAGCTCATTCATACTACCTTTCAAACCAGTAGTCAGAAAAACTACATAATTTTTGTAATTTACTACAGCTATTTTATTACAAATGTAGTTCACTATAGCTACTTCATTTTAAATCTAAAAATAACAAAATGCTTTTGAAATGTAGTAACTATTTCACTACTCTAAGGCAGTGGTTCTTAACCTATGGGTCGCGACCCAAAATTGGGTCGCGAAGCATATTTCTTGGATCGCGCTGAGTCAAACCAAAAAAGTTAGTAATACACCAAATAATAAGTAATACCAACACCTCCTAGAAGAAGTCATTGTTGCTTACTCAGCCTAATTGTGACTTTTTTTTGAGTCGCGACATGAACATATTTCTCAAATTTGGGTCGCGGCTTAAAAAGGTTAAGAACCACTGCTCTAAGGAACCAAAGTTTACGGGAGAACTTCAAAACGGCTTTGAATAAAAAATTAGCTTACATAAAATATAATGGAATTATTAAGAAATATTAATTTATATTTACTCAAGACAGATTGCTATTTCAAAACCTTTTTAATGAATTTGCTCATTTAACCTTTAATGCCTTTTTCGACAGCGAATATTTAAGTTAAAAAATGCGAAATTAGCAAATACTTGCAATTTTTTAATTGCTTAATGCTCTTATATTTCCTCTAAGAAATTAAAAACATCAAAAATATGTTCCCTTTCTTTAAAATAACATCAATGTTTCACGAGTGTACACTTTTATGAGTAAGTGCTACAAAAGTGATTAATTAATTATCTACTTTTGATAGGGCTAGTTTAAATATTAGTTATATTTGATTCTAGATACGTAATTCCTGTTAACACTCAACTGCGGTCACAGGGTCATTTTCATTAATGGACACGTGAAGGTTGACACCCATCGAATTCGCAAAATTAGTTGCAATAAGAGTTGTGTTCCCCTATTAAACTAACATTAAAAGTAGTTGCCAGGAATCATTACAAATTACTATTTTTTTGTATAGCACTACTCACTACGCTACTTTTTTTAAAAAGTAGCACACTACGTACAAACTATGAAAAAAGGCAGCGACTACTACTTATAGTGCGCTAGTTCAGACCACTGTTTCAAACAGAGCCTTAATACTACTTGCAGATTATAATTAGAATGCTATGTTAGTGTTTGCTCCCAGACACTGTTTTATTTTGTGGCCAACTATCTAAAAATGGTTGGGCATTCATGAATTACATTAAAAGTATTATATTACTGAACATCCCTGTATTACATTACTGAAAATCATTTCTTGAATGTAAAGGGTATATTTATTAAGAAAACTTCAAAACTTACTCTAAAAATATTTTATGACAGTATCATAAATAACAGTTTATCATTAAAAAAAATTAGTTACTTCTATTTATAAAATTTTTACATTTAAAATTTAAAAGGTATCATCTAAAATAAAAACAACTCAGTTCTAGAAACTGCAAGAATATTAACATAATAAAAACAAAATTCAACGAGTAGAAACCGATTATTTATGTTACGTTTTAAGTACTTATATTATGCATAATAGCATTTTTCGTCAAGAAATAGAAGATTTTACAGCAAGCAATTTCTCACAGTCACTTAGTTTAAACGTATAATGCATATAGAAACAAGACAATTAAGAGAACATTTTAGTCACACGAAATTTCAAAATGAAACGTTTTACTTACTTTATCAAACACAGGCTTCCAGTACTGAAAAAGAAAACGCAATCAATATATTTTAAAGTTTGAAAAACAAAATTAAAATAGAAAAATATAAATAAACATACCCTATCCATTTCAACAGAATCCCACTCTAAACTAGAACCACGAGAATACATTTTCTGTACTCTTCTTTCTGACATTTTGACTAGAATTAAATGTCAATAATTGATTGTGATTAGGTTCAAATGTGTTCTCTAACCTTTTAAAATAGATACGAGATATTGTTATGTATCGTCTAAATTAGAAATGACCCAAAGAAATAATCAGGCATGACTCACTTCCTCAGGTCATTTTTATTTGTTGACATGGTGACATATTTGACAACATTAACGGCATAGGTTACAGTTAAATGAGGAAAGAAAGGATGCATGATTTGATTCAGTTTCTACAATCTGAGGAATTGACGATCGAAATGGGCTACAGGTGGCGTAAAGCAGAACTCTTTTCCTATGGCAACACTTCACAAGCTTTCACCATTAGCGTATGGAGGGTCATAGAAGAAGGAAGTACGTTAGTTCCTGTCTCGATTTTCATACAGATTAAAATCTTTTTAATTGGAAAACAATATCGAACTGAAAACTGCATTAAGCATAGTTCTAAAAGAAAGCATCATAGAAATTTTAAAAATTATTTCTATTAATTAGGGCAGGGAGAAGGGCCAAAGGCATGGAACTGGAACCGCTCTTCATATGGCGTATTCGAGCATTGCGATCGTCTATTCTACATTCTACAGGAATCTAATTGTCTGACCACTGTCGCAGAAAAGGGGGTTCATATTACGTTTGTTCTCGTTCTTAGAGAAACTAAAAGTAGCTTTTTAACTCCAAGACGGATTTATTTATTTTCAAAATGGTTTTATCATTTCATTTAACATTAATTATTCTTAAATTGTTTACTATTTTGATTTGATTAATTTGAGAATTAATAATAATCAAAGCATTTAAATCTAAAAATTTTTGCTATGCAGTCATATAAAAGTAATTCATTTATATTAATTATTCATTTAAAAATAAATTTTAAATTTCTCTTGAAATCAAATAATGTTTGATAAATTTTTCTAAATTGATTCGCTGATTTGTAATCTAATAATGAAGACAAATATTGCAATTAAAAATTACTTTTTCTCCCCTTTAAGGTATTTTGATCACAAAAGAGCTAAAAAGTTTCAAATTTTCTTTTCACTCAAAAAACAAGGGACTTAATTCGATTTCAAACTTTTAAAAAGTTATATTTTTATCTCAATTAGAAATTCACATGTAACCTAGTAATAACCCCCATACTGAACTTCAAGTAATATGGATTTTTTTTTTTTTTACCGTGACAGCATAATAAATAAATATTATTAATTATGCTGTCACTTCATCATTTATGAATAATTAAGCCTTGTTAATTTTTATAATTAACAATAGTTAGTATATTTGTTAAATTTTTAAATTTGAAATAATAGTTACTTTTAATCTTTTTTAAAATATGTACTTAAAATCAGTTAATAATTAAAGTTAGGCTGCATAATATAATAAAAAATTATATTTCTTATTCGTAAATTATAGATCTCATAAATTATATTTCTGAATTTTTTCTCTGAATTCAGCTTTGTTTATGAGTCATAATTTTTGTTTTTATATTTGTTACGTTTATAAATTGTGTATTTTGCTATATTTTTTTATTTTGTAATAATTATTAATTTTCATATTTTTAAAATATGTATTTATAATAGCAATTAATACAGAATAATTAAAAAAAATGTAACGGCAAGTTTTGTGTGGTGAAAAATTATAATAAAAATAGTTATAAAATTTAAATTTTAATTTTTAAAATTAAATTCAGGTGTATACAATTTTTTTACCTCCAAAAGCTTGTAGCTAAGTAAAAAATTTAGAGAATTCGTAACTTAAAATGATTCAAACAATTTAAGTAAGCATACCTAAATTCCAATGAGGTGAACCGGGTTCGAATCCCAGCTGATGGCTAGTCGATGCAAATTCCACACCCACCTCTCATCGACTACTGTATACTACTCGATATTTTTGTACTACATCGACTACTGTGTACGTAAAATATCCCCAGTTGTAGATGGAACATGGGTAAGGGTTCCTCTGCCGTCTGTCTAACGTGTAAAGTGGTTTAACTAATAGAGACTGAGAAACAAGATAATAAGTAAAAGGAAATAAGAAGCACAATACGAATTCCGCACTGATCTCGTGTGCTGACGTAAAATATCCTCAGTGGTAGACGGATCATGGCTTAGAGACACCTTTGCTGTCAGGTTAACCATGGGAGGTTTTCGTGTTTCTCCTCTCCATGTACGCAAATGAGGGTTAGTTTCATCAAGAAGTCCTCCACAAATGTAAAATTTCTCTCAATACTTTATCGAGAAGTTCTCTTGTCTTCTGAATTGGGTTCAAAATAGCAAGGTTACGGAATTGAACATCAATATTTCTAAACCTAAATTTGGTCGGCTGTTCAGCGATGGTTAGCGTACCAGCGTGTGGAGGATTAAAACAGGAGTCTTAAAATCATTTTAATAAATATTCAACCAAATACACATTACACACAATAATTTAAATTTTTTAAGAAAATTTTAATTCTTCAAAATTTTAAATTTTTTTAAGTTTTAAAGAATATTTTCCTGCCCATCTTAAAGTTCACAAGACTTTAACGAAGGGCTAGCAAACAAATTTTTCGATAACAAGGAATGTAAATTCTTGTAATAGAAAAATTGGACTTTATTATATTAATCAACTTCATTTTATTTAACTTAAATTTAATTTTCAAAATTTTAATTTTACTTTATTCAAAACTTAACTTTATTAAATTTTGCTTTCTTAAATTTAGCTTTCATATATTTTAATTAACTGTAACTAGATTAATTAAATTCAATTTCGTCACTGCCTTGCAGTGCAAATTTTTTTTCCCGAAGCCGACAAACGACCGAAAAAAACCGAACAATAAAACCGAAAACATTTCTCCATGAATGGCAAATGAGGGACATGGAAGAGAAATTAAAATTAAAATAACACCTTGCTTACATACTTTGTTCTACCAGTATAAAAGAGGGAAAAATTATGAAATATATATATATATATATATATATATATATATATATATATATATATATATATATATATATATATATATATATAATATAAGGGCAACAACCCCTATATTTTGGTGGATTTATTTGTCAAGAAAGCAGGAATAATGAGAACATGTTGTGCACAAGATTTTATTTTAGTAAATAGATCGTGAAGCCGAAGTCACATCCCCGCTCTCCCGGCTGGAGAGGGGGGGACAATGTTCCAGTCAGATCCGACGGAGTTTAGTTGGTAAACATTATACACCAAAAAGTCACGCAAAAACATTGTTCCTGCATTTTATAGGATGATTTTTAGTTGTAAAGAGGCCCAGTCATATGCCTTTTTCTGTATTCTTACGCCTCATCAATTTATTTATTACTCATAGCAAATCGTTTAATCTTTCCTTATATGGAAGTGAAAGATCTTAAAATAATTTCTCTTTTGAAGTATAAATCTAATTATTATTCATTGGCATGTTTTTAGCCTTGAAGTCCCAAAATAGAATTTCTACCCTTATCTTTTACTAAAGATATTTTATGAAAACGAATGAAGTTTTAATGCTTTTATTAATACAAAAGTATTTAATTTTTGTATTACATATATATATATATATATATATATATATATATATATATATATATATATATATATATATATATATATATATATATATATATATATATATATATATATATATATATATATATATGTTACACACTTGTAATATGAATTCGAAAAAATTTCTCGTTATTAAATACATAAGATTCCATAATTACTAATATATTTTTAGAATTTTGCGAAATAGAAGTTTTAAAAACTGTATACATTAGGAATTATAGATAAATGTTCAAGCAATAATAAAAGAGACTAATAGTTTCAAAATCTAGTGAATCCCAACTAAGAAATCAGGACTGAAAACATCAGAACCAGTTTAATTGCCTGAGTTAACAAAGAGAAGTTTAACTCTAAATATTACAACTTTTTTTAATTTATCATGATCAAATTTCGTGGTGTTTAGAATAATCACAGCTCGCATTCTTTCTGTTTCCTCTGGCAATCAAACTGGTTTTAATATTTTCAGTCTTGAATTCCAGAGCAGTCATTCAATTCATTATATTTTGATAGCATTCGTATTTTTCACATTTAAATATCAGTTTTGTCTACTAATGTTCTTTACTTCATTGTTATTAGGAATTTTTTTAAATATTCAATAAGGGATTCTATTACTTAACACCCTAAATGCGTATATTTCCTTATTCTTCTTCGTTTTCCAAGTTAAAAAAAATTTTCATAATACTTTTATACACCTGTGTATTTATTTTAGAGCGCTAAAAACACGGCCAGGTGCTTCGCCTTGATTTAGTGATGTGTATTCCCTTGTACTAGCTATTTTTTCCTTTACAGTGAAAAAAACAAACTATCCCAGCCATTAGAGTAAGTTAAAACTATTCATGGAATGGAAAAATTGCGGCGCTTTATGTTTTCATGTAATATAAATGTGTGTCTTTAAGTCTACAAATGAATATACGATATATTTTTTTAGAAAATAGGAAGGGAAAATGGTAGTTTTGTGATGCTTTATAGTGTATTGGAAGATCTTTACGTCATTGTCGCGATTTAATTAAACTCATTTTATTCAGAAACTGGATTCTTGTAATTCTTGAATATTTTTTGAAAACAAGAAAAGGAAAAACTGAAAAAAGAGAATGATATATTTAAAAAATAAATTCCCCTCACAGAGGGAAAACAAGACAAATATAACTTCTAAATATATAAAATTTATAGGAACGAATTAACAACGAGTGTATATATAAGTTTCATAATAAATTAAGAGCTTATAAATAAAAATATCGGTTTTTAAAAAGGTATCCATATCAGTTCTTCAAAAAGGCAATGAGAGAAAAAGACTTCCAAAAAGAGGGGAACACAGTAAAATGTATTTCGAAGGGAGAGAGGAAGACCATCTATGGATAAATTAGTCACTGGTAGGTGACTCAAAGGTAGAAAGTGACTTAAGTTTCAAAGGCAACATTAAAAATAGCAATAAATATTTAAAAAAAAATTGACTCACAGTTTTGGAGATTGAAAAATTAATAGTATCTTTTTTTTTTTTTTTTTTTTTGAATTGATCATTCTGATTTGAACGAGAAAAATCGATTGTATGGCATGCTCGCCATAGACATTACATGTTAATAGCGCTGCTGTCAGTGTGCGGGTGGGTGAACACTTGGATCAGTCTACGTAGGGACAGAGAGTGTGCGGTATTGGTTCTCGTTAAACTGTTCTACCGTAAAGTGCTCGACTTCTCGTACAGATCGTCGGGCTACCGAAGCAGGGGTGCCATCCCCTCTGCAGAGGATCAAAATTGTGATAGCATGTCTTCGGGTCATCCTCAGGGATGTTTCCCAGGCCGTCACCAATAGCCCATTGTGCAGCTCTAGTGTGACGTAAATGTACAAACAAACAAACAAACAAACAAACAAACATGTTAAAAGCAGAATTGGTGATCGAAATGGGCTGCAGGTGGCGAAAAGCAGAACTCTCTACCTATGGCAACACTTCACATGCTTTCCCCATTAGCGTGTGGGGAGTCATATAAGAAGGAAATACGTTTATCGTAGTATAACATTACTATACAACATACATTCCTATACAACTGAAAGGAGGAAAAGAGGGACATTACTATACAACATACATTCCTATACAACTGAAAAGAGGAAAAGAGGGAAGGGAGACGGACCAAAGGGATGAAACTGGTCTCTCCCCAGATGGCGTATTCGAGTATTGCGATCGACAATTGAGGAGTCTGCTTGGAGCAACACTTTTCTCCCGGCAACCACGACAGGGGAATCAGACTTTTCCTCGGGTCTCTATCTTTTAAGAGGACGCAATACCTACCCTCTCAATGCCAGCTGCTAATGCTTTTTCTATGGGAGCTTCATTTGCTAATAACTTTTTTGCATTTTGATATTTTGGAAAAATTCTTTCAGCATTTGAAAGTTCATAGTTTACTCTAAGGTCTTATGAAATCACTTTTTGTTTTACCATAAATTTTAAATTATTAATGGAGTTTAAATAT
This sequence comes from Parasteatoda tepidariorum, assembly GCF_982258835.1. Classification (NCBI taxonomy): domain Eukaryota; kingdom Metazoa; phylum Arthropoda; class Arachnida; order Araneae; family Theridiidae; genus Parasteatoda; species Parasteatoda tepidariorum. Next base: position 15,732,080 of record NC_141756.1, on the reverse strand, counting down.
CGGTAATAGAGACATCTTCTTGAAATCCGTTTTTTATCAAAATTCATTTAGTAAATCCTTATTTTTGAGTTAACTTACTCGAACTATACATTTCCAGCTACCAGAAGAAATAACTAGTAATTATTTTCTTCAATTATGAAATGTGTTATTAGGAAAGAAAGATGAAAAAATTCTTAAAAAAATTGGGAAAAGAGCCTAAACCACGCCTCCCATCTGTCCTCCCTTCATTTACCAATACGAGTAAAAGTTCTAGTGGGGAGATCTTTTGGGGGGTTAGGAGAAAAGCCTCTTTACTTTCTTTGAATAGTTGAGGGGTTAAATAGCCTTGGGGTCTTCTGTTGTGGTTGAAAACAGTTTTTATTTCATTCTCTTTCTTTAAAATGAGTTAGGATGGAAGACTTTCTTTCGAATTTTCTTATGTTATTTATTATTATTTTTTCTTCTTAATTTTGGCAATAACAACTTATCAAAACATTGTAGGATAAATATATTTAATTAGTTAATTATATATATCAATTAAGTTAACAATAATTATGCAATCTTCTGTAAAAAATTTTATGTAGCACTTTTAAATACGGAGTTAAAAAATAGTAAAAATTTTAAACTTCGTAATTTAAATTATAATATTGTCATTAAATTTTTTTTAGCTTTATATAAGAGGTTAAAAATTGAAACTAGCAATATGAAATTTCTTTACTTAAATATCAGTCCTAAATTTCATAAAATTACAATAAATTTCAGAACAGTCACATGTGGGTCTAATACTTTCCTAATTAAACTTGGCACCTTTTTCTTTAACTACTTAAATAAAATTATCAACAATATTATTAAAGAGGATTTTTCTTGGATTATCACTAATAATCCACCGATTTTAGAATTTATTAAACATAATAAAATTAATTCTATTGCCACTTATGATTTCCAAGATCTTTTCAATAGCATTCCCCTTTCTAAACTAAAAGATGTTCTTTTGAATTATTACTATGTTTTGAAAAAATCTTTAATTGCGATTTTGATTATTGGGAAATTCCAATTAATTTTTGTCTTTTCAATAATTATCTTTAAAATGGAAGAGATATTTTTTTTTTCCTAGTTGATGGAATACCGGAAGGACCTAACGTTTCATCTCTCTTAGCTAATTTTTTGTTTGCACTAAAAAAAAGAAATTGTACTCTTAATATTAAATTTGTTTTTAGATTTATTGATGATTTAATTATCTTCAATTTTCATGAATATACTCTTTTATTTAATAATATTTACCCCTAGGAATTAACCTCGATTCGTAATCATAATGATAGCTTTAATTTTTTGGATTTGGGTATTATAAAAGGAGAAAATATCTGCTTTGTTGGTCTATTTTATAAAAGAAATTATTTTTATTTTAAGGCAAATAAATTATTTGGAATTCTAATGTTCTTAAAAATATCTATTTTAATACCATTTTTAATCAAATGTATAGAATTAAAAGATTATGTAGTAATGTTTAGTTATCCAAAAAACAAATAGACAAAATTTGATAAAAAAAAACAATGGTTACCCAAATAAAGTAATTAAATTCTATATAAAAACATTAAGTTAATTGTATGTTATCTGTATGTATGCTTCTTCGTTAATTTATACAATTTTTACCGTGTGCAAATCCTTTTCGGGCAAATCCTTGGCTGAAATTATGTGCATAACAGGCAATTCATATTTCCTTCTCTCTCTCTCTTCTGTTTTATTTATTTTTTTCTTAAATAAAAGTTAATTTTCTAAAATTATTAATTGGCAATTTCTTTAAATTATCCGATATAATAACCGATATGCGATTTATATTTTAATTTCTTCACTAGCAAATGCTAACTATTTCTGAGCATCATATAATGTTACTCAGGTTTTTATGGTCGTAAATATAGATTCCTAGTTTTAAATATGAATATTATATTTTCCCATTTCGTAAATTTTCCTAACTGTTCAATAATAATGAGTTTTTCTGAAAATACGTTTCATTTTCTTTACAGTGCTAACAGAGTTAAATGAACATATTTCATTTTAGTATTTTCAAATCTAATTTTTATTACTGTGCAGAGTCATGTATATTTTTGAAAAGGAAATTTTTTTCCCTGTATAATTTGTTTTATTCCCGTTTTATTTTCCCATTTTCAAATCTCTGCCACTATTTAGCATTATGTGTTTATTCGAAAAGATACTTCTTGACTGTATCAATAAATTTTATGATCCTTGTAGTATTCCACATTTGCAAATTCTAATTATTTTTTAGTATTATGGTATTCTAAAGAAATGTTGCGTTCACAGTGTTTACTGATTTATAGTTCATATTTTAACTGCATATTTGCATGTTTTTCTTATTTTTTAGCATCATATGTATTTTCCAAAAAACGTTATTTTAGTAGAAGCAATAATAGGTTTAACATGTTATTCTTATAGTTGCAAACTTTCACAGCTGTTATGCTTTAGTTTAATTGTAAAAAAGGTTTTTTTCACGGTGCGACCAGACATAAATAAATTTTTCCGTTATATTTTTACTTTTGTTGTAATTTAATTTTCTGTAATGCATGTATGCTATATTTATTTTTGTCTAAAATTGTATTTCAGTTCTTTATTTTAGTATAATTTTCTCCTTTTATTATGTTTTCGGTCTGAATTATTCACAGTTAATGAATCAGGATCGCTATTCTGTAAAAATAAGTAAAACCCAGATACAGTGAGCAGGTAGAAAATTAGCAATTCGTTTAAAGTAAGCTCAAATTCTTTTTTCGCAGGTATTTAAATTTTTTTATATGTTTCAAACTATCTCATACTTTTAAAAGTATATAACTTCAACTTTTTTTTACAAATGGAGTAATACACATTTAAAGGCGTGTTTAAAATTACACTGGTTATCATAAATTAAGGAAAAATCACAAAAATAGCGATAACTCTTTCAAAAGTAAGCCAAACCGTGCAAAATTTGCATATGTTGTCCACTAAGAGTAGCTGAGTAAAATTGCAATATGCAAATTAGTGGCGCTGCACTCGGCTTACGTCATCTGCCTGGAGCATAAAAGTCCAAGTTTGAGAGAAAGCACACAAATTTTACTGTGATTGCGACATTGAAAATCTGAGATAGCCAATTCGTAATAATGACCTCTAGGCATCATTTGCCTGAAGAACTACGATGGAGAGCCATCGGGAGACTAGAGGCAGGGCAGAGTCAATCAGAAGTGGCCAGATGGCTAAATGTGAGTCCATCTGTGGTTCATAGACTTTGGAGGCAATTTCAAACCACAGATTCGGCATCTAGGAGGTTCAGTCAAGGACGGCCAACTGTTACGACCAGTGCCGATGACCGATATTTGACATTAAGTGCACGCAGGAATAGAACCGCTACTCCGACACATCTTAGATCCTCTCTTGCTGCAGCCACCGGAAGGTTGGTGTCAACGTCAACTGTGCGCAGAAGGCTCCACGAAGGTGGTCTGTATGCGAGACGACCAGCCATTTGCGTGCCGCTCACATCACGCCATAGGAGAGACCGTTTGCAGTGGGCCCGACAACATGTCCACTGGACGTCAGATCAATGGAGGCCTGTTCTCTTTACGGATGAGTCCAGGTTTAGTCTAGAAAGTGACAGTAGACGTTATTTGATATGGAGAGAACCTGGGACCCGTTATCATCCATCAAACATCCGTGAAAGAGATGCATACGGAAGAGGCAGTGTCTGTGTTTGGGGAGGCATATCCTTAGGAGGGCGCACATACCTCCATGTCTTTCCAAGGGGAACCGTGAATGCTCAGGTTTATCGAGACAACATCCTTGATGCTTATGTGCGCCCATACGCCGGGGCAATTGGTGATTGCTTCCTGTTACAGGACGATAATGCAAGACCACACAGAGCTCGCATTGTTGATGATTATCTTCAACAGGAAACAATTACTCGCATGGAGTGGCCAGCTCGATCCCCGGACTTGAATCCTATCGAGCACGTTTGGGATGCTCTAGGGAGGCGTGTATCTGCCATCAATCCGCCCCCTCAGACCCTTGCCACGCTTGCAACTGCTTTACAAGAGCAATGGCTCTCACTTCCTATTGAACTGATAGACCGCATAATTGAAAGCATCACACATCGCTGTTTGTGCTGTATTGCTTCTAGAGGCAATCATATTCCATATTAAAGGTACTTTTTCTATTGCAAACCGATACTTCCAATTTGTTTATTTTATACATGTGCTAATTTCTATACTACTATTAATGTCTGATAATTTCTTTTTATGTTGTTTAATACCTTACTATGTGTTGTATATTGTGGGTAAGTTTCATAAAATTCCATGTGTAATTTCTTGAGTTATCGCGATTTTTGTGAATTTTCCTTAATTTATGATAACCAGTGTAGTTATTTTGTTGAAATGAATAATACGTGTGGGTTACGTTAGATATTTATACTATAATTATCTATCATCATTAATACGTTTATTTAATGAACCTCATCGGAAAATATCTGGTATGGCTAGGGCACAAAGCACACACACAAAAAAAAAAAAAAAAAAAAATAATCCATTAATGTGCATGAAGAAAGCATAACAAGAAACAAGAGAGAATCGGTTTTCCCTGTTTCTTTTCTTTTTAGACATGAACAGAGAAAACCAATAAGTTTTGGCAAGTTCCAAAATATACATCATCTTCTTGGATGCCGCTTTACGTCAGTGTGAAATGCAACATTTACCCTTTCATATCATGCACCTGGATCATTGTTACTACTTGCAAAGACATTTGCGGAATATATGACAGAAACCGTTCACACAAAACATTTTTTAAGCCTCTCACTTTTCACATAGACAAAGCCAGAATGCGAAGTGCTTGTTGAAAGGGCCTTTAGGCTTTCAACTTGGCATTGATTAATAAATGTAGCCTAGTGCAATACCAGAAAATGCTGTTTCGGCAAGCATATTTTATCATTCGGCAAGCATATTTCATATTTTATCTTCAAAATTTCCACATTTATTTAGCACCATGAGTTTGCCCGAAAAAATACTTGTGCTAGTTTACAGAATTGCCTAGTATCATGAGTTTTCTCAGTAAAATTTTGCTTTCACAGTGTCAACGATTGTATATTATAATTTTCCTTCTCGCAAATGCTCTATATTTCTCAGCAACGCATGTTGTTGCTCAGATTTTTATTTATTTTGTTTTATATACTAATGCTAGATTTAAACATGAATATTATATTTTAACATTTCTTAAAATTTTTATTGCCTGCTCATCATAATGCCTATTTGCTTTATTTATTCTTGCCTGACTTTATATTTTAATTCTATATTTTAGTATTCTTTTCTTTTCTTTTGTTTTTTTGTCAGCATTATTTGCAATTATTGAATCAGAATTATTATTCTCTAAAATAAGTAGTTATAGCAATTTGACAGACTTGCTATTAAAAGTCGTTACTTTATATGTATTCAAATAACCATCGCTAAAACTACATTTTGGATAAATCAATTTTTAATTTATGTCACAATTAATTTATTTTAATCCATTAAGACATACCATAAATTTAATAACATACAATGTATTCAGATTAATTTAATCATGAGACAACGGGGATAGGGGAGTATGTAGGTGATATTAGCGAGTTGCATTAAAATTTTTAGAAAAAAAAATATAACACCAATTTTTAGTATTTTACTGCAAAATAGCTTTTATCTTTAAAAACTTTTTTAAAGAAAATTATATTAAAAATCTTTTGTTGAGAAACACGTTTTTATATCTTGCAG